>NC_142808.1:54255553-54383590 GCF_049724085.1 Artemia sp. Qi Xiang Cuo
TGTGAAGTATGTAAAAAATGCTTTTCTCAGTCAAACAGTTTGATTAACCACCAAAGAGTACACACGGGTGAAAAACCCTTTAAATTTAATGTCTGTGAGAAAAATTTTTGTCATTCAAGCAGTTTGATTTAGCACCAAAGAATACAAACGGGTGAGAAACCATTTAAGTGTATAGTATGTAAAAAATACTTTTCTCAATCGAGCAGTTTGATTCATCACCAAAGAGTGCACACTGGTGAGAAACCATTTAAGTGTGAAGTATGTAAACAATGCTTTTCTCAGTCAAACAATTTGATTAGTCACCAAAGAGTGCACACTGGGGAGAAACCGTTTAAGTGTGAAGTATGTGACAAGGCCTTTTGTAGTTCAAGCAGTTTGATTTACCACCAAAGAGTACACACGGGTGAAAAACCCTTTAAGTGTGATGCATTTGAGGAAAAAATTTCTGCGTCAATCATTTTTATTAATCACCAAAGATTGCACACTGGGGAGAAACCGTTTAAGTGTGAAGTATGTGACCAGACTTTTTCTAGTTTAAGCAGTTTGATTAACCACCAAAGAGTACACACGGGTAAAAAACCCTTTAAATGTGATGTGTGTGAGAAAACTTTTTCTCAGTCAAGCAATTTGATTCAGCACCAAAGAGTACACACTGGTGAGAAACCATTTAAGTGTGAAGTATGTAAAAAATACTTTTCTCAATCGAGCTGTTTGATTCATCACCAAAGAGTGCACACTGGGGAGAAACCGTTTATGTGTGAAGTATGTGACAAGACCTATTATAGTTCAAGCAATTTGATTCAGCACCAAAGAGTACACACGGGTGAAAAACCCTTTAAATGTAATGTATGTGAGAAAACTTTTTCTCAGTCAAGCACTTTGATTAATCACCAAAGAGTACATACTGGTGAGAAACCGTTTAAGTCTTATGTATGCAAGAGAGAATATTCTTCTAAATTGAATATGAATAATCATATAACAACCCATTCTTAGGAAAAAAAAACCTGCTAGTTGATATAGTACAATAATAATTTAGCTGGATAAATAATTTTATTGAACCTTTTTGTACGCTGCATCTTTTTTGTTTGTTTTTATTTTTTATTTTTTTTGTCAGTTAATCAATTCGTTTTTTCTTGGAAGATTTTTGTTTATTTATTCAGTGATTTTCTTCTTCTTTTCGTTTCAGCTTTATCCTCCCCTTTGGCTATGACTTTCTGTATTTAAAAAAATCCAATTTGTGTATGTCTGGTTGAGTAAATACCTTTGTATTGTCACCAAAATTTCTCCTCGTGAGTTTTCCAAACGTGAGTTTTCTAATTTGGCAACTTTCTTTTAAGTGATTAATTAAAAAAAAAAACTTTCCACAAAATAAGTTTTTCAAAAAAAGTAAAGGACTCCATTAAACCAAAAATCCGCTTATAATTCGCAATTGATATTACCAAATAAATGTAAAAAAAACTACTATCCAAGCGAATATCACTAAACTACGATTAAGTCACTCAAAAGAAATCTAACGAAACACTAAACATTATTGAGTCTTCCCCACTGCTCCCTTATTTACACCGTTCAAACTGGCCGATTATACAACAAAAATACAGTCGAATAAAATGAATTATTTCTCTTGTTTCCGAAGGGACTGAACACCTAACCTGGGTAAGACAAATTTATTATAAATCCAACTTCAAAACAGCTCTGAAAAAGGAGGTAAGAATTTGCAGAAAAGATTAAATGGGAGATTAAAATGGTACAGCAGTTGAATCGAAGGGTAAGAATCCACTCCAAGTCGGAGAAAAATTTTTCATCCATAGCCTTACGACTATCATGAAAAAATAATTGTTATAGCTTTTGTGCAAACATCAAGATCTTACTTTTTTTCGAGATTTTCTTTCGCAGAACTGCATTTTAAATTCTCTGCCAATTTATCCGTTCCTCTGCAATTCTCCGTGAAATTTTTCAGTGGGTTTTCTAGCCAACCACATATTGTATGGTTGCTTCAGCCTGCAGCAATAAAACCATAGGGTAGTACCACAAATTAACATAAGTTGAGCCAGCTAACCTTCTCTTGGATACGGCTATTCTATGGTTTACATTGTATTTTCGTTCAATTGTTGTCGGTATGTTTTGTTTCTTAATATATCCAGTAAACATAATTTTAAAATTTTTACCATTATGAAATTATTATCTGAGTCAGAGAAGCGTCAGATGATTTGCCCCCAACCACGCATTGTTCTCCCGACCAAAGGCAGAAAAATCAGGAGATAGGTAGAACACACCATTGGTCAGCAGGTGAAACAGAAGAAGTTTAAAAAAAAGTCAGAGGTAAATCGTGTATCTGAGACGAACTTTCTTTTCTAGTTTTTTTACTGTTTTTATTTACGTCTATAATAGTTTTTACATCTCCCATAAGTGTAAAAAAATGAATAAGTAATGAGGTAGAAAATGAAAACATTGTTCAGAATTCAGATTTCTGGATTTTGACCACCCTCAGAAGCTCAATTTCTTCCTCTCTCCCTTAGGATAACTCAAGTGACTTCTCATTTCTTAGTAACGACAGCTTTGTTTGAAGACATTAAACTAAATTAGAAAGGGCAATCAAAATTTTTGTGGTCCTTCCAGTAAACCAACAAAAAGAGAATTGAATTTTTTTGAATTTGGTGATTGAGATAGCTAGGACATGCTTTGTGGATACAGGATGACAAATTGTCAAATATCGTCCGTTTCAGTCATTTATATAGGGTCAAGCGAAAAGCAGAACGTCCCGACTGAATGGGATCCTGGTGATGCATGCTGGACAGTAATTCGATAAGCGCTGTCGACGCATCAACAATATTGCAAATACAAATTTTGAAAAAAAATTGCTGCATAACAGTGGAGAAGAAAAACGGTTTGGTAGTATTGCTATCTCATGAACTAGTTTTACGCCTTGGCAATCATGTTCTTTTACAGCTCGGTAAAAGTCACATTATTAGCAATCTGATTTGTCCTCTGTGAATTTAACTATTTTCATGAATTTCTCTGGATAAAGCGAGTGCTTTATAATTTTCTATTCTTAATGATTCTTTTGCAATTTTTAGGCTACTCTAAAGCTTGATTGAGATGGAAAAGGGACGAGAAAATATATATTACCAATTATAGTTCAGACTGGTAATAAAGGAGCGCATTTCTTCTATGTTCCTTAATATTTGGTTCTATAAGTATATCTTTACTACCCCAAGCGAATCAGATGAGGCCGTGAGAACGGATTAAAAGAAATTGAAACTTCTTTGGATGGTGTATAGAGGGAAGCTCTGAATGCACTGGAATGGAGGAGTGCGCGCACTTATGCTGTCTTCAAGCGGTTTGTCACCGCAGTGAACTATTACTAGGTGTGGGAGAATTGTGTAATTCCTTTATTTTCAATTCTTTGTAATTTATTTCTGCTATCCTTTAATTACATCCCAACTAGCTGTGTTTTAATTTCAATTCCTAGCATTTACTTTTTAATTCTTTGTCTTCAATTTTTTGAAAAAGACATCACTGGTCATCCTGGTTGAAAGATTTTCTATTATAGTTTTGTGAATTTAGCAATGCATTTGTTTAAAGTTGTTTTACATTTCGTTGCTATGTTGTCTTAGATTATATCATTTCAATTCTTATATTTTGTTTATAATTCTTTGTTTTAGTATCTTCAAAATGACATCATTCGATTTCGCGGGGCAGAAAGTACGAAGTGTTATTCTACAATGATAAAACTATTAGTTTTAACATGGACAAGGACTTTGTCAAATCTGGTGATACTGGTGAAACGGTCTAGCAAAAATCGTGCAGTTTGGATTACAGGTGCAAAAATATAGATCATGTGACGGTTTTAAGTGCAATTTATTAAAATATTACTTTTGAAAAGATTTTGACACCACCTGTGGTTAATATCTGCTCAAATATTTTATAGCTAACGATCTGCAATTAGATTCTGTCTTATGACGATGAGTGGTCCGTCTTTCGTTGGGTGCTTGGAAATCATTGGTTAGGATATTCTGATGCTCTTAATCCTTATCTTATGACTAGACCTTTGTACCACCTTTACCTCTCAAAGTATAAAGACTACCAAGGAGAAGCAAATGGACATCCCTAAGGCTTATCACTCAAGTGGTGTCATCCTAGTATGGTTGAACTGATGTGTGTAAATTGTAAATTAAGGTGTGTATTTTAGGAGTCTTTGGTCGTCAATACATTTATTCTTCGAATATTATATTTGGATTATCCATCGAGTAGTTCAAAGGTAAACAAACAAAGGAAAAGCTAGCCAAAAGGGCCCTAAAGGTATTTGAAAAAGATAAGTTATGTTAAGCATGGCGTCTTTAGTACAGATGAAAATAAAACGTAACAGCAAATAAAACAGTAGACCAGACTAAAATGACTCAGATTAGATAGAAGTTATAAGAAAAAGAGACATAAAATTTTAAATATATACAAAAGCCAAATGTATTATACCTACCCATCAAATTTGGGTCAATATATCTAAACTAAAATATAATCAGTAGCAATATGCACATAGCACCATTGTTTTCTGCAATATCCTCTTCAACAAACTATAAAACTTTAGACTAAATACAATCAACTGTTCACTTAGCATTGCTGATACGTCCTTTTGTCAACCTGCGTGGCCTTACTGTGTTACGACTTAGAAAAATACAGTTTAAATATTCCGCAAGTTTTTCGCCTTAATACTCTTAGCTTTAGTAGCAGTTGTACCAATAGTAATAGCAGTCGGAGTAGAATTAATAGTATTTGCCTTAGATTTAGTGCCAGTAGTAATGATAATAATAGTAACAGCAGTATGAAGCAGCAATAGGGTGCAAATATTGTCTTTGGTTAGTTCAACATCTCCCACAACAAGCCCTGCAAGATTCAACTTTACACACCAGGCTGTTCCGAAGATAATGCTGATGCGCCCTTTTGACAGTCTGCATACAGATGGTGTGTCTGTATGATTCAGTCCACCTTCCCTCCTCAAAAGTCCCTGAAAATTTATATCTTAATACCCTTAGTCATAGTTTTAATAGTAGTCACAGAATTAGTATTAATAGTGTTACTACTAGTAGCAGTAGTAGCATTAAAATACTGCCTTTTGGTCAGTTGAGCATACCTCTCATCACGTCCTGGAAGTTCAACTTAATACAATCAGCCATTGTTAAGACATTGCTGGTATCTTCTTTTGATAACCTGTACATTTATACGCTTCTTTAAGTTTTCATCTTAATGCTCTTAGCCCTATAAGTAGTTATTATAGAAGTAGTAGTAGTAAATGTATCAGTTGTAGTAATATTAGTAGTAGCGAACACATAGTGCCTCTGGTCAATTGATCTTCCCCTTTAAGTATTCTCTGAAAATACCTTAATACCCAAATCCAATTCTGAGATATATCTTTTTACAATGTGCTTGCAAATAGTGTCTTGATTTAGTTCAAATTTCTCCTGAATATTGTAAATGTATTAGTTTGGTAGTAGTAGCAGTAATAGTAGTAGTGGGCAAATCTTGCCACTTTGGTCAATTGATCATCTCCCTTATCTTTTCCTGAAGGTTCCAATCTAATATACTCACACATTCCTGAGCTACGCCCTTTTGATAACCTGAATTCGTATAAAAGTTTTGATTAAGTTCACCACTCCCCTCAAATTTTTCTGAAAGGCTTATCTGAATGTACTTTTTCTGTTTCGAAAATAAGGCCCAAACAAGCATAGCTTCCTTAATAACATATACTATATCATAGGTAAACGATGTTAGCACAATTTATTATTTATTTTTTTCTTGGTTTTAGACCAGGGTACGTCGGATCGAAGAAGTTTCGTAGAAACTTCGAAAAGGGCTCCTTTGATTGGAAATTGGAGTGGCTTGTGCCTTTTTAAATAGTCGAAAGTGATTGGAAGGCAACTAACACCCCTTCCACGCCCACTATTTCCCGAAAAACATCCAGTAAAAATTTTGAGATAGCCATTTTGTTCAGCGTAGTTGATTTCAGATAGAAATAATGTTTTTGAGGAGGACACTCCCCCCACAGTCTTCAGGGCAAGGGTTATAAGTTATGCCATGGGGATATATAAGGTTTTCATTGAAATCTTTGTCGTAGAAACTTGAAAAACGGCTCATTTGATTGGAAATCCAAAGAGCTAGTGCCCCTTTTAATATTAGAAAGTGATTTGAGGGCAAATAACCCCCCTCTCACGCCCACCTTTTCCTCAAACTCATCCAATCAAAATTTTTAGATTGCCAGTTTATTCAACATAGTTGAAAGTTTTGGAAATTAGGTCTTTAAGGATGACAGCCCCTACCCCCATAGCCCTCAGGGCAAGGGTTGTAAGTTATGCCCTGGGGTCATATAAGGTTTTTATAGAAACTGCTTTTGTAGAAACTTCAAAAAGGGCTCATTCAATTTAAAATTGAAAGGGATAGTTCTCTTTTTAATAGTCGAAAGTGAATGAAGGGCAACTGGCTCGCGCCAACAATTTTGCCAAACACATCCAATCAAAATTTTGAGATATCTATTTTGTTCAACGTAGTTGAAAGTTCTGGAAATTAGGACTTTTAGGATGATAACCCCCTCAGAGCCCTAAGTGCAAGGGTTGTAAGGTTTGCCCTGGGGGCATATAAGATTTCTATAGAAAGTTGTTGTAGAAATTTCAAAAAGGGCTCATTTGATTGGACATTGAAATTGCCCTTTTTAATAGTCAAAAGTGAGCGGAGAGTAATTAACCCCCCTTTCACACCCACCATTTCCCAAATAACACTGAATCAAAGTTTAGAGATAGCCATTTTGATCAACGTAGTTGAAAGTTCTGGAAATTATGTCTTTAAGGATGAAAAAACCCCAGAGCCCCCTGGGCAAAGGTTTTAAGTAATGCCCTGGGGGCATATGAGGTTTTTATAGATAGAGTTGTAAAAACTTCCAAAGGGGCTCATTCAATTAGAAATTGAGAGGGCTAGTGCTCTTTTTAATAGTCGAAAGTTATTAGAGGGTAACTAACCCCCCTGTCACGCCCACCATTCCCCCAAACAAATCAAATCAAAATTTTCATATAGCCATTTTGTTCAACGTAGTATAAAGTTCTGTAAATTAGGTCTTTGAGGATGACAAACCCACCCAATCCCCCAGCCCTCAGGGCAAGGGTTGTAAGCTATGCCCTGGGGGCATACAAGGTTTTTATTGAAAGTGTTGTCGTAGAAACTTCAAAAGGGCTAATTTGATTGGAAATTGGAAGGGCTAGTGCATTTTTTTGTTGTTGAAAGATATTGGAGAGCGACTAACGCCCCTCTCACGCCAGCCATTTCCCCAAACAAATCCAATCAAAATTTTGAGGTAGCTATTTTGTTTAACGTAGTTGACAGTTCTGGAAATTATGTCTTAGAGGATGACAACCAACCTAACAGCCTTTAGGGTAAGGGTTGTAATTTATGCCCTGGGGGCATATAAGGTGTTTAAAGAAAGTATTGCCGTAGAAACTCAAAAGAGGCTCATTCGATTGGAAATTGAAAGGCCTAGTGTCCTGTTTAATAGTCGAAAGTGATTGGAAGCCTTGACATTTTATAGTAAAGATCGATGTGGGTATATTGTTTTATTTTTGTTGTTGTTGTTGTTCAGACCAGGACACTTCGTATCGAAGGAGTTGTTGTAGGAACTTCGAAAAGGGCTCAATCGATTGAAAATAGAAAGGGCCGATGCCCTTTTTAATAGTCGAAAGTGATTGGAGGGCAACTGATCCCCCTCCCACCCCCACCCACTCAATTTCCCAATATGTTTAAAAACAAAATATTGCCTTAATATTAAATTAAAATGCACTGTGTTAATGCTAATTTAAATCTCAGCAATATCCCAAAACGACTGAGGGTATTATGTTCAAACTTTCGGTGCTATTTCTGCTCTTAAACTTAATCAGATCAAAATAGCGTAAGTGTATCCAAGCTATCAAAGAAAGTAAACTGATTTTTTCTGCGAATGCTATCAAGTTTTCCATTTCAGGTCAGCTAGAGGAGGTGTGAAACTAAATTAAACACTACTATTTGTGTCCAGATTTTTAAATCGGTTTATGTTGTTAAAAATTTCTGAAAATTTTTCTCCAGAATACAAATAGCAGGCCAAACTATAAAGTCCCAAAAAAACGAAAAGATTTAAAGTATTATTTTCTTTTTCCCCGAAAAGACTATGTCAATATTAAACGAACAGAAATTAATTTAAAAAACTTTTTCCACAAAATAAGTTTTTCAAAGAAAAGGAAAGAAATCGATTAAACAAAAAATTAACAAAAATAAAATCAAATTATCTACCAAGCGTGAAACTACCACAAATCAGCATCGATAAATAAATGAAACCAAAAACGAACAGAAATTACAATAAATACCCGAGTAAAACTCAAAACGAGCAGAAATTAACATAAGTTGGGCTCAAAACTCCAAATGCCTTCCAAAGGCCAGAACATAATTTGCAATTTACTGAAAAAATACAAATGAATGTGCATTGTCAGTTTAATATACATATACTGATATTCAGTAATCAAAATGTTAATATTGTTTGATTTATTAAAGTTATGAAAGTAAAAACATTTATATTATGCACATTATGCACATTATAGTATGCACTCCTTGATGGACGTTCAAATGGCCTAACTGAGTAAAGCTCTTGTCAAACACATTGCATTTGAATAGTTTCTTACCAGTACTCACTCTTTGGTGTATATCCAAGTTCCTTGATTGGGAAAAGCATTTTTTACACACATCACATTTATATGACCTTTTTAATATGTATGTCCTTTTATATCTTTCGAACTCTTCGTCTTTTTTGCTTTGTAAGCCACTCTCAAAATATAAATTCTTAATGTTCTTAGAATGTCTTTCTAATAAACCCTCAGCTGTCAGTGACCTTTAGGCTGTGCAAAGTTTATTTTTACACTGTCCGTGTGCTCAATTTCTTATGTGAAGGAATTCACTTAGCAGAAAATGCCTAACTATTGTCAAAATATTTCGTATCAGGGTAAAGTAGTATTAGGGAGCCCAATTTGTGGACCATATTGTTTGGATGACCGAAAACTCACTGGTTACTGTCGTGCACACTATAGCCATTTCATGGCCCACTGGTTGAAAACCAGTGAAAGTTACATTACCCAGGTCACTAAATGCTAGGATTCTGTTGTTTTAGAACATCCTGTTTGCTAATATTACCCCCTGTAGATACTGAGATCTTCGGACAGGTTCTTTTTTACGAGAGCTTAGATCCTCGAATTTAATATTTTACACCAATTAATGCAAGGGTCTCACTAGGTTGTAGATGGCTTGTTATTTAAAGTGGTGTTCCATTACACTGTTTGTCTGGATAAACTTTGGGATATATTGAAGCAAGTAATGGCAAACACCAGAACGCTTTAGTCAAATATTGCGTTGGGTCACCCATTATCTCTAAAAACAGTTCCTGTCTTCCAGGACCAGAACACTAAAAATAAATTAAGGACTGCAGCATACACCAGCAGAGTGATAGAATCGGTTGCAAGCTCTCCATTGAAAAAAATCCAGTTAAGGCGCTGTGCGAAGATTCTGTACCCCTTGTGCCTTTTTTTCTGGGTTCCATCCCATAAATTAATCGTATGAAGAATGAACGTCGATGCCAACTTACAATGAAATTTGGACATATTGGTCCAAGAATAAGGTATGGATTCAATAAGAGTTGATTCTAATCCGGGGTAAGAATAGCGAATAAGGTTACCAGGTTTACCGAAGTAGACAACCTAATGGAGACAACCGACGGGGTTTTCGTACCAAGCTTTGAAATCGGGAAATGTCGACTTGAGAGATAGATAAGCTGATGAAAGTTGCCTCCTTCCTCTGAGTATCTCGTGCTGGCTAGAAGAACAAATAAAACACAGTGAGTCCTTTGGATGCCTTAGACCAGCTAAAATTTGGAGTTTACCCAATTCACAATTTTTCTGAAATCTTGCCAGCGAAAACAAACTTAATGACCAAAAAGCTTTTTGATCATCCGAGTAATACAGTTTATATTCATTTGCAATAAAATTTATTTTATCAACGATTAGTTTAAACCTTCAGAGGGAATTGGGCTGCGACCCCACTGTTACTCCGTCACTGCAAACAGTGTTACACACACTAGATTATGGTGGGTAGGCTGTGGATCATTGGTAGGGAGCTTCAACTTTCACTGATACACCGTTAATGTAATAATTTGTAATATACCTTGACGAAAGTATCCTCCAAACGGATTGTTCACATCATAACTGCGCTTATTTTTTTTACCTCTTATCAAAAAATGTAGTTAATCACATAAATTTGATTGATATTACTATATACTTTTATGAGAAGTCAAAAACAGATCAAAGGAATGAGTAAGTTATCACCACAAGAATACTTTCACTGACAAAAGCTGTAGCGAACGAAATGTTGTCATCTCGGTTTTGCTTCTTTGACACTGTGAACGGGTCTTTAAACAAAAGCACTATCACATATTTCGGTACCTCCTCCAGATCGTAAAATTCCAAAGAATTTGATGACTATACCAAAGAGAAAGGTTACAAAACATTGCGCTTCTAATCCGCAATCGATATATCCAAATAAATGTAAAAAAACTAAAATTTTATCCAAGCTATTATCACAAAACTAGGATTAAGTCACTCAAAAGAAATCTAACGATACACTAAATTTTATTTAGGCTTCTCCAATGCTCTCTTAGTAACACTGTTCCCGATTATACAACAAAAATACAGTCAGATAAAATGAATTATTTCTTTTGTGTCCGAAGGGACTGAACACTTAACTGAGGTAAGAAAAAGGATTGTAACTCCAACTTCTAAAAAGCTCTGAAAAGGGAGGGGAGGAATTTGTAGTAAGGATTAAATGGGAGATGGAAATGGAAAAATAGTTGAATCGAATGGTAAAAATCCATGCCAAGTGGATCCTAACGACTTTTATGAAAAATTAAATGCTTAAAATCTTATGCAAAATGCATGATCTTAATTTTTTCGAGATTTTCTTTTGCAATTCTGCATTTTAAATTCTCTGCCAATTTATCCATTCCTCTGCAATTCTCCGTTAAATTTTTCAGTGGGTTTTCCAACCAACCAGATTTTTTATGGTTGCTTCAGCTTGCGGTAGTTAAAGCATAGGGTAATGCCACCAATTAATACAAATTGTACCTAACACCCTTCTCTTCTGCACTGCTGTTCTACAGTTTACATTCTATTTTTGTTCAATTGTTTTTTGTAAATTTTTTGTTTTAATCTCTCCAGTAAGTATAATTGTAAAATTTTCACCATCATAAAATTATTATCTGACTCAGAGAAGCGTCGGATGATTTGCCCCCAACAAAGCATTGCTCTCCCGACCGAAAGCAGAAAAATCAGGAGATCGGTACAGCGCACTGTTTGTCAGCATACAAAAAAGAAGAAATAAAAAAAAAAGTCAGAGGTAAATCGTGTATCTGAGGCGAACTTTCGTTTCTGATTTTGTGAAATATTTAATGTTTTTATTTACGTCTATAATTGTTTTGTACATCTTTTATTTATCGTAATTATTTTACTATTTTTATCGAAATTCGAGCAGTTGATAAATTATTAATGCTCGAAAGTGGTTATTATACTTTCATTAGACCTTATTTCAGTGTAATTTTATTTCAGTGTAATTCTACTGATTACTGCTCAGTTAAAGAAAAATAAGTTGACCCAAATATTTTCCCATTTTTTTTTTCAATTCCGTCTGCCAGTAAATTATAAAACTTTGTAATTAGTATAATAATTAGTAATTATCATTTATAATCGTCAAGGACACAGTTTTATCACTGTAAAATAAAACTTCGACCTTTCTGCATCAGGAAATTGAATGATGTCATTTTGAAGATGCTAAAAACAAAGAATTATAAACAAAATGTAAGAATTGAAATGATATAATCTAAAATATCATTGAAACTAAACGCAAAAAAACTTCAAACAAATGTATAGCTCAATTCAGAAAACTATAACATAAAACCTTCAAGCCAGGTTGACCAGTGAGGTCATTTTCAAAATGCTAAAGACAAAGAAATAAAAAGAAAATCTTAGGAATTGAAAATAAAACAAAGCAAGTTGAGATGTAACTAAATTATAGCAGAAATAAATCACAAAGAATTGAAAATGAAGGAATTACGCTATTCTTCCACGCCTACTAATAGATCACTGCACTGCCAAACCGCTCGAATCCAACAAAACTGCATGCACTCCTCCATTACAATATATTCAAATCTTCCCATATCTGGACTAAAATATAATCACTAGACTAAAATATAAATCATTATAATCACAAAATTATAAAATATAATCACTAGGGCTATAATATAATCACTAGGACTAAAATATAAATCACTATAATCACTAAAATATAAAATCTAATCACAAAGACTAAAACATATAATCACTAGGACTAAAATATAGTAGCACTATGCACATAGCACCATTGTTTTCTTCGATATCTTCTTCAACAAACTAAAAGCTTAGACTAAATTCCATCAACTGTTCATTTAGCATTGCTGACACGTCCTCTTGTCAACCTGTGTGACCATACTGTGTTCCGATTTAGCACAATACAGTTTAAATATTCCGCAAAATTTTCACCTTAACACTCTTAGGTTTAGTAACAGTTGTTCCAAAAGTAATAGTAGTCGCAGTAGAAATAATAATGTTAGCCTTAGATTTAGGGGTAGTGAGTAGAACCCCATTATTGACTCCAGGGGGGCACTTCTGTTGCCATCTATAATCGAGTCTAATGGTACAAGACAGCACATCTTTCTAGACCTGTTTGTTGATTGTTATGGGATTTGATGGTTATGTGATGTTGTTTCATAGTTCAGTTTGTTGATGGTTATATGGTTATATGGTTATATTGTTTGATGGTTATGTGATGTTGTTTCATAGTTCTTTTTGTTAATGGTTATATGCTTTGATGGATATGTTGTTTGATGAATATATGGTTTGATGTTGTTTCATAGTTCTGTTTGATGGTTATATTGTTTGATGGTTTGATGGTTATATTATTTAATGATTATATGATTTGATGTTGTTTCATGGTTCTGTTTGTTGATGGTTATATGGTTTGATGGTTATATTGTTTGATGTTGTTTCTGCTCTGTTTGTAGCTTAACTTGTTTGATGTTTTTTCATGGTTCTGTTCTGTAGATCGCTATATGGCTTGATGGTTATATTGTTTGATGGTTATATATGGTTTGATGTTGTTTGATGGTTCTGTTTGTTGATGATTATATGGTTTGATGGTTATATTATTTGATGGTTATATGATTTGATGTTGTTTTAAGGTTCTGTTCTGTTTGTTGGTCAACTTGTTTGATGTTTTGAAGCCTATTACTTCGACCAGATGTTTACATCATTGCTGGATAAGAGCGTGTCTAACGGGAACAGGATCACTGACACCTATTTCTAGGTCATAAGGTTTCTCTTGCATCGCAAAAGGATGCCAAAACAAAGGAACATTCAGAAATTACTTTTAGGGGAGTATTTGGGCTAAGCAAATTAATCGACATTTTGGGGAATTTTTTTTGGGTGAAACAGTTTAAGACATTTTAGAGGATGATTTGGGGTGAAAATCTGTGGTCGTTATAATAAACAAGTACATAATATTGGATTAGGGAGAGAATTACGAGTGTGAACCATCAATGACTCTAACCACAATGGATCTCAACCTCCAGGGGACACCTCTACCCAACCCCATTGCGTAGCTAATAACAGGAGCATTTAACATTTTTTCTGATTTTGTGTGTTTTCGCAAGAAAGTAGCTCATCTTTAACAAACATAGCCATTTTTTCGTTTAATGTACTTAAATTCAATGGAATAAAATTCTAGTAAACGGTCAATTCGTTCAAAAGATCAATATACTTAAAGAGCTTTTAGAGCTAAAATATTAGGTGTAATAAAGGTTTAAAATCGCTTACCGACCAAATGTATATCTGGCCAACACATTGTATTTTACCATGTTCATTTTTGCTACAAGTAACGCAGCTTATGACAGAAACTTTTCAGATAATAACTTTAGCTATTAACTCTGTATTAATCTGTTCTGTATAAATTTTCAAAATTATTTCAAAACACTTTTTATTTTCAAATATAATAATATTAATAACGTGTTTCTTTCACTATTTTCATATAATGGCTCAAACTATTATCACTACACATTTAGAGAGCGGATATCATGGGGGTGTTATCTCCATTCATCCTTATCGAACTCATCATTGCTCATCCACATTCGATGGTCCGATGAAATGGGTTGTGTTTTATTTAGCATTAGGGGATATCTAACACACATGCCCACATGTGATATCTTTTGAGGTACACAATGCACACAAAACCTCACTTTATCAATAAGACGGTGAATCCCACTGGGGTTTTTTTCACAGCCAAAGTCCTCTAAGTTAAAAAGGGGGATATCAACGTCACATTCTAAGATCATGAGTTTATCGGTAGGGACATTCGCTTTAACATATAGCACTTTTACTCCAAAAAAGCTGCAAATTTCACTTACTTCCTCTTGTACATGCTTTAATTCTGTACCATTTTTATTAAATAATTTTTCTATCGTAGAATCCTAGTCTGTTTATACGGCGTACTGTAGTACTCCATAAGCGTTTATCATAATCAAACAAATTATAGTTAACATCCCAATGGTAAATGTCTATTTCTCTACGATCTTCACCCAGTAATAGAAACACAAACTCGAAAATTACTCCACAAGATAAATGTTTTATACCACACTTCCAAAATGGAAGTCTTTCATTACATTTAAAGTTTTTCTAAGTTTAGTAAAATTATACCAAAAAATTTATCTACCCAGGTCACTGCTTACTTACAGTTCGCTATATATATGTATATATATATATATATATATATATATATATATATATATATATATATATATATATATATATATATATATATATATATATATATATATATATATATATATATATATATATATATATATATATATATATATATATATATATATATATACATATATATATATATATATATATATATATATATATATATATATATATATATATATATATATATATATATATATATATATATATATATATATATATATATATATATATATATATATATATATATATATATATATATATATATATATATATATATATATATATATTACGGCGTAGTTGAAAGCTCCATGAAAATTTAATAATATTTAAAAAAATTTGTGTTTTCTTAAGAAAATGCCCCATATTTAACAAACTAGTGGAACTCTAAATCAAACATGAATTTCATTATTGAGATAGTATTAAACAAAAAAGTCTAACAATGTTTGAGTTACTCATTGATATTCTTTGACTAAAGAATCTTTAGTTCAGTACAGACTACTCTAACAAACAACAAACGTAAACTTATACCGCAAATGTAAGTAACGGTTCAACAACTTGATTAACCTACGTCATTAAATAAATTTAAAACAAGCAAATGTCTTCCATCACTTTCATACAGAACTTTTCAGGATGAAACCGTTCTATTAATCAGATAAAATATTATCTTTTAATTCCTAGTTTTCGAAAAAAGGGAGAATTCACCATTGAGGTCAGATAATTTTAATGAAAATCATATCATTGGATTCAACGTATCAAAGAACCCTACTCTAGAGGTTTCAAGCTCATATCAGCAAAAATGTGGAATTTTGCATTTTTGACAGAATGGAAGGATTTTGTACGGGGATTAATTTTACATGAGGAAGGAGGTATCCTGGGGTGAAATTTTCTGGGGGAAATTTACCGATTTTTTTTTCAGGATTTTTTTCCGAGGAGACGGAGCCAGATTGAATTCCAACCTGAGGCAAAAAGCTTTAACATTTAGAACCCATATTGTAAGAGTAAATTTCAAAGTAAAAAAAAAGAAGAGTTTGAAAAATATCAAAGAACACATACATTAAAGAGGCCATATAAATGTGATATGTGCAAAAAATGATTTTCTAAATCAAGGTTCTTAGATATACACCAAAGATTGCATACTGGTGAGAAACCATTTAATTGTGAAGTATGTAAAAAATGCTTTAGTCGAAAGAACAGTTTGATTAATCAACAAAGATTGTACACTGGGGAGAAACTGTTTAAGTGTGATGTATGTGACAAGACCTTTTGAAGTTCAAGCAGTTTGATTACCCACCAAAGATTACACACAGGTAAAAAACCCTTTAAATTACCTTTCTTTAAGAAACCTTTCTCAGTCTAGCCGTTTGATTCAGCACCAAGGAATTCAAACGGGTGAGAAACCGTTTCAGTGCAAAGTATGTAAGAAATACTTTTCTCAATCGAGAAGTTTGATTAATAACCAAAGAGTGCACTCTGGGGAGAAACCGTTTCAGTGCGAAGTATGTGACAAGGCCTTTTGTACTTCAAGCAGTTTGATTTACCAACAAAGAGTACACATTGGTGAAAAACATTTTAAATGTGATGTTTGTGAGAAAAAGTTTTCTGCGTCAAGCATTTTAATTGATCACCAAAGATTGCACAATGGGGAGAAACCGTTTAAGTGTTAAGTATTTAACAAGGCCTTTTTTACTTCAAATAGTTTGATTAACCACCAAAGAGTACAAACGGGTGAAAAACCCTTTAAATGTGATTTATGTGTGAAATCTTTTTCTTAGTCCACCAATTTGATTCAACACAAAAGACTACACACAGGTGAAAAACCGTTTAAGTGTGATAAATGCAATAGAGAATAATCTTCTAAATTAAATCTGAATAATCATATAATAGCCCATTCTTAGAAAAAAACTTGCTAGTTGATATTGTACAATAATAATTATGTGGTCTTGTTGAATCTTGTTGTATACTGTATCTTTTTTTGCTTTTCTTTTTTATTTTTGTCAGTTCATTAATTAATTTTGTCTTGGAATATTTTTGATTATTTATTCAGTGGTTCTTTTCTTCTTTTCCTTTTAACTTGCTCCTCCCCTTTGGCTATGACTTTCTGGATTAAAAAAAATTCCAATTTGTGTATGTCTGGTTGAGTAAATACCTTTGTATTGTCACCAAAATTTCTCCTCATCATGTGAGTGTTCCAATTTGGCAACTTTCCTTTAAGTGATTAATTAAAAAAAATTTTTCCACAAAATAAGTTTCTCAGAAAAAGTAAAGAACTCCATTAAACCAAAAATGAGCAAAAATAAAGCCAAATAATCTACCAAGCGTGAAACTACCACAATTCGGCATACATAAATTAATGAAACCAAAAACGAACAGAAATTACATTAAATAACCGAGTCAAACTCAAAACGAGGAGAAATTAATATGAGTATGGCTAAAAACCCTTATATTTTCCCAAGGCCAGAACATAATTTGTGCTCTACTGAAAAAATATAAATCTTTTTATTTTTATAACTTTAAGAACAGCATTCTTTGATGCTGTGATTGCGTCTTTAAACGACGACGCTATCACTTATTTCGGTACTTCCTCTAAATCGTTAAATTCTCAATAATTTGATGGCTATACCCTAGAGACTGGTTATAGAAACATTGCGCTTCTAATCCGCAATTGATATTTCTAAATAAATATAAAAAATAAAAATTTCTATCCAAGCCAATATCACAAAACTATGATTATGTCACTCAAAAGAAATCTAACGATACGCTGAATTTTATTCAGTATTCTCCAATGCAATCTTACACTATTCAAACTGGGCGATTATACAACAAAAATACAGTCGGACAAAATGAATTATTTCTCTCGTTTCTGAAGGGACTGAGCACCTAACCTGGGTAAGACAAAGGTATTGTAACTCCAACTTCAAAAAAGCTCTGAAAAGGGAGGTAGGAATTTACAGAAAAGATTAAATGGGAAATTGAAGTGATACAGCAGTTGAATCGAGTGGTAAGAATCCATTCCAAGTCGGAGAAAAATTCACATCCATAGCCTTGCGACTATGATGACAAATTAATTGCTTAAAGCTTTTGTGCAAACTTCAAGATCTTACTTTTTTCGAGATTTTCTTTCGCAATAATGCATTTTAAATTCTCTGCCAATTTATCCAATCCTCTGGAATTTTACGTTAAATTTTTCAGTGTGTTTTCTAACCAACAACATTTTTTATGGTTGCTTCAGTCTGCAGTAATAAAAGCATAGGGTAGTACCAAAAATTAACATAAGTTGAACCAGCTACCCTTCCCATGGGTACGGCTATTCTATGGTTTATATTGTATTTTCGTCATCGATTTCGGTATGTTTTGTTTCTTAATATATCCAGTAAACATAATTTTAAAATTTTTACCATTATGAAATTATTATCTGAGTCAGAGAAGCGTCAGATGATTTGCCCCCAACCACGCATTGTTCTCCCGACCAAAGGCAGAAAAATCAGGAGATCGGTAGATCACACCATTGGTCAGCATGCGAAACAGAAGAAGTTTTAAAAAAAAGTCAGAGGTAAATCGTGTATCTGAGACGAACATTCTTTTCTTTTTTTTTAATTATTTAATGTTTTTATTTACGTCTATAATTGTTTTTACATCTTCCATAAGTGTAAAAAAATGAAGAAGTAATGAGGTAGAAAAGTGAAACATTGTTCAGAATTGAGATTTCTAGATTTTAACCACCCTCAGAAACTCAATTTTTCCCTCTCTCCCTTAGGATAACTCAAGTGACTTCTCATTTCTTTGCAACTTCAACTTTGTTTGAAGACATTAAACTAAATTAGAAAAGGCAATCAAAATTTATGTGGTCTTTCCAGTTAACCAACAAAAAGTGAATTGAATTTTTGTAAATTGCGTGACTGAGATAGCTAGGACACTCTTTGCAGATACAGGATGACAGATTGTCAAATATAGTCTATTTCGGTCATCTATATAGGGTCAGGCGAAAAGCAGAACGTCCAGACTGAATGGGATCCTGGATATGTGTGCTGGACAGTCATTCGATAAGCACTATCGAAGCATCAACAATATCGCAAATGCCAATTTTGAAAAAAAATGCTGCATAACAGTGGAGAAGACAAACGGTTTGGTAGTATTGCTATCTCATGAACTATTGTTTTACGCCTTGGCAATCTTGTTCTTTTACAGATCGGTAAAAGTCATATTATTAGCAATCTGAGTTTTCCTCTCTGTGAATTTAACTATGTTCACGAATTACACTGCATAAAGAGAGCGGTTTGTAATATTTTGTTATTTATAATTTTCTATTCTTAAATATTCTTTTTCTGTTTTTAGAATGATCTAAAGCTTGATTGGGATGGAAAAGGGACGAGAAAATATATATTAACAATTATAGTTCAGACTCGTAATGAAGAAGAGACTTTCTTTGATATCCCTTAAGATTTGTTTCTATAAGTATCGCTTCACTACCCCAATCGATTCAAATGAAGCCGTGAGAATGGATTAAAAGATATTGAAACTTCTTTGGATGGTGTAAAGAGAGAAGCTCTGAATGTACTGGAATATAGGAGTGCGTGCACGAGTGTTGTCTTCAAGCCATTTGGCACTGCAGTGAACTATTGCTGTGGGAGAATTGTGTAATTTCTTTATTTTCAATTCTTTGTATTTATTTCGGCTATCCTCTAATTGCATTTAATTTCAATTCCTAGGATTTAAATTTTAATTCTTTATCTTCAGTATTTTGAAGAAGACATCACTGGTTATCCTAGTTGAAAGGTTTTCTATTATAGTTTTGTGAATTTAGCAATGCATTTGTTTAAAGTAGTTTTACATTTCGTTGCTCTGTTGTCTTAGATTGTATAATTTCAATTCTTATATTTTGCTTATAATTCTTTGCTTTAGTATCATCAAAATGACATCATTCGATTTTGCGGGGCAGAAAGTACAAAGTGTTAGTCTAGAATGATAAAACTTTTAGTTTCAACGTGGACAATGAATTGGTCAAATCTAGTCATACTGGTGAAAAGATCTAGCAAAATTTGGGCATTTTCGATTTCAGGTTCAAAAATATAAATCATGTGTCGGTTTTAAGTGGTAATTGTTAAAATATTACTTTTGAAAAGATTTTGACACCACCCGTGGTTAATATCTGCTCAAATATTTTATAGCTAGTGTTCTGCAATTAGATTCTGTCTTATGACGGTGAGTGGTCCGTCTTTCGTTGGGTGCTTAGAAATCATATGTTAGGATATGCTGATACTCTTAATCCTTCTATTATGAATAGACCTTAGTACTGCCTGTACCTCTCAAAGCACAAAGACCACCAAGGAGAAGCAATTGGACATCTTTATCTCTTGTAGGTATATCTCCCTAGTAAGTATGGCGCACCATGTTTATGAGTCTCTCCCGGCAACGACTTACTGGTGGTTGCTAATATGAAGTGACTTTTAGGAGTCTATCGTCGTCTATACATTTCTTATTTGAATATTATATTCAGATTATCCTTCGAGTAGTTCAATGGTAAAAGAAACAAAGGAAAAACTAGCCAAAATAGCCCAAAAGCCATTTGAAAAAGATAAGATAAGTTATGTTAAACAAGGCGTCTTTAGTACAGATTAAAAAAAATAATAGCAAATAAAACAATAGACCAAACGAAAATTTTAAATATATACAAAAGCCAAATGTACTATATATACTCCCGTTAAATTTGGGTCACCATATCTAAACTAAAATATAATCAGTAGCAATATGCACATAGCACCACTGTTTTCTACAATATCCTCTTCAACAAACAATAAAAGTTTAGACTAAATACAATCAACAGTTCATTTAGCATTGCTGATACGTCCTCTTGTCAACCTGCATGGCCTTAGTGTGTTACGATTTAGCAAAATACACTTTAAATATTCCGCTAGTTTTTCGCCTTAATAATCTTAGCTTTAGTAGCAGTTGTACCAATAGTAATAGTAGTCGGAGTAGAATTAATAGTATTTGCCTTAGATTTAGTGCCAGTAGTAGTAATAATAGTAACAGCAGTATGAAGCAGCAATAGGATGCAAATATTTTCTTTGGTTAGTTCAACATCTCCCACAAACAGCCCTGCAAGCTTCAACTTTACACACCAGGCTGTTCCGAAGATAATGCTGATACGCCCTTCGGACAGTCTGCATACAGAAGGCGTGTTGTGATTCAGTCCACCTGTCCCTCCCCCTCAAAATTCCCTGAAAATTACACCTTAGTACCCTTAGTCATAATTGTTATAGTAGTCACAGAATTAGTATTAATAATGTTAGTGCTAGTACTAGCAGTAGCATCAATGTATTGCCTTTTAGTCAGTTGAACATACCTCTTTTCAAGTCCTGGAAGTACTAACCTAATACAATCAGCCATTGCTATGATATTACTGATATCTTCTTTTGATAACCTGTATATTTATATACTTTTTGAAATTTTCATCTTAATGCTCTTAGCCCTATAAGTAGTTATTACAGATGTAATATTAGTAAATGTTGCAGTTATAATAATATTAGTAGTAACGAACACAAATTGCCTCTGGTCAGTTGATCTTCACCTTTAATTATTCTCTGAAAGTACCAACTTAATACCCAAATTCAATTCTGAGATAAATCTTTTTACAGTATGCTTGCAAATAGTGTCTTTTGATTTAGTTCAAATTTCTCCTGAATATTGTAAATGTATTAGTGTGGTAGTAGTAGTTGTAGCAATAGTGCACAAACCTTGCCCTTTCGATCAATTGATCATCTTCCTTATTATTTCCTGAGGGTTCGAAACTAATATACTCACACATTCCTGAGTTACACCCTTTTGATAACCTGAATTCATGCAACGCGTTTTGATCAAGTTCATGACTCCGCTCAAATTTTTCTGAAAGGTTCATTTGAATGTGCTTTGTCTTTTTGGATAGTAAGGCCCCAATAAGCATATCTGCCTTAATAACATATACGATAATGTAAACAATGAACAAATTGCCCAACTTACAACCCTGTCCCTTTGGGCAGTGGGGGGGGGAGTTAGGAGGAAGTTTGACATCCACAAAGTTATAATTACTGGGCCTTCCAATATTGATGAAGACAACAGATGTCTTAAAATTTTTTGATGTTTGCTTAGGGAAACAATAGGTGTGGGTGGTGGGGGCTGCTTGCCCTCAAATCCCTTTTGTTTCTTAAAAAGGGCACAATAACTTCCAATTTTCTTGCAAATGCAACCCATCCAAAGTTTATACGACCTACCATTCCATAAAAAAAATACTTCCAGGGCATATTTTACAACCCTTGCCCCAGGGCCATATTTGGTTGCGTCAACCCTGGAGTCAAAGCCATATGTTCTTTGGACTCTTTTGAAAAAAAATTACTATCTAAAAATTTTGATCAGATGCATCTTGGAAAAAGGGGACTAGCTGCCCTTAATCAATTTTCACTCTTAAAAGGGAACCAAAAAATTTCAATTTCCAATTAAATGAGCCTCTTTCTAAAGTGTGTACAACCACTTCTTTAAAAAAAATAACTTTTTTGTATGCTAACCAATGGTCTTCCAAACCACCCTTCCTAACCACCCTAGTGTTATTGTATATTTGCCGTCGTGTTTATCTTTGTACTGTAGCGTTATTTGTTATTTTATCTTTGTCTAGGCCTAGTTTTTATTGTAGCTTGTCTCCCAATAGGCTTATGTCAAATATGTACTTGCATATGTGAATAATAAAATGATTGAAGTTCGAACTTTAACTTGAACTAACCCTTAAAGTCCCAACTTAATATCCTCTGCCGTTCTTAAAATATTGCCGAGACGTCTCAATGAAAACAAATATGAACATAGTACCTTCTGATTTCATTCTGAAGAAACATAAACTTTCCCTGATAGTTTCTAATTTATATCCTAGTCCTGAAAACCCCACCCTTGATATCTTGACAACCTGTATGCACTTGAATTAATTTTATTTAGTTCAATAATATAAGTACTAATTGTAGAAATACTTGCAAAAGTTGTGGTAATGTTGGTAGCCTGGGAAGATTCAGCTTCATACCCTAAGGCGATAATGGTATATTGCTAAAACATCCATTTAATAGCCAATGGGTGGGTTTTGATTCAGTTCATCATCTCCTCACCATTCCCTGAAAATGTCACTAATATCACCAGCATTAGCAATAGTAGTAGTCATAGTAAAAGACGTAACAGTAGGACTATTGGAAGTATAATTAGTGATAGCAGTAGTAGTAATAGTATTTACATTGTACCTTTACATTGTATTTACATTGTTCCTTCCTCATACCCTGATAGTTTCAACTTAATATTTTAATCTGTTTCTGAGATGTTGCAGATAAACTCTTTTGAAAGCCTGTATGTACCTAGTGTGTTTTGATTTAACATAGCCTCCCCAATAGCAGTCCCTGAAAATTCCACATTAACACTATTAGCCTTAGTAACGGTAGTACAAGCAGCAGTAGTATTACTACTACTGCTTTTAATAGTGGTATGCATATAGTCCATTTTAATTAGTTCAACCTATACCTCAACATGCACTGAAAGGGTCAAGTTAATATTCTAAGCCGTTCTTCATATACTGCAAATGTTCAGTTTTTCTAGCTAACATACACCTAGCTTGTTTAAGTTTAATTGAACAAAAGCCTCAACATTTTACAAAAATCACTCTTTAATACCCTTAGCCTTGGTCTTAATATTAAGGATAGCAGTAGTATGCATATAGTACATCAGGGCTGGTTGATCATTCCCCAATACACACACTGACATTTTCAACTTAATACTCTAGGCTATTTCTGAGATATATCTGTTATATTCATTAAATATTCTGCAACGACATACTGTAATTCGATTCAGTTCAAAATCCTTCCGAACTTTCCCTGAAAGTTTTACAGTAAAACCCCTAGCTGAAAAAATACTTCTACTACTACTACTACTAGTAGTAGTTGTAGTAGTAGCAGCTCTAAGAGTAATAGTAGCGGTACAGCTGTAATAGTAGTAGTAGATTATGAACATAAGGTCTTTTAGTTAGTTCACGATCCCCCTTAACATGATATGTAAGTTTAAACTTAATTCTCTAAACTATTCCTGTGATATTACAGACACACCCTTTTGACAAACTCCACGCAAAATGTGTTTTGACATAGTTCATCATCTACCTCAACATTCCCCGAAAGTTTCATCTTCACATGCATAGCCTTAGAAGCAGTATTCGCAATAAACGTAGCAATAGTAGCAATGGCAGCAGTGAGTATAGACTGCCTTTTTCTTAATTCAACATCTCTTTTAGCCCACTCTGAAAGTTTCGGTTTAATGCTCAAAACTATTCCTAAAATATTGCTCATATATCCTATTTAACAGCCTGAATGCACATAATGTGTTTTATTTCGTTCAATAGTTCATAAAAAATTTCTTGAAAGTCTCACCTAAAGACTCTGATACATAGGAATGGTGGCAGTAATAAGAGTAAGAATACCAGTAATACTGGTGACATGAAAATAGTGCTATTTGTCGTTAAACATCCCTCTAAGCACGCACTTTTATAGTTTGAACTTATTACTCTTAAGCTACTATGAAGATATCACTGATAAGCCCGTTTGAATACCTGCATGCATATTGTCTCATCTTAATACAATTAGTATCACAAGTAGCAGTAATCAAGCAGTAACAGTAAAATGATCCTAACGCCTTCCAATTAGTTCGAAATCCACCTCAACATACCCTTCAAATTTCAACTTAATGACCTAAGATGCCCCTGAAATTTTTCTAATGCGCCCTCTTGACAATTTATTAACTCGTAATGTATTTTGATTTAGTTCAAGGTTCCCCAAAATATTCCCTGAAAAATTCAACTTAATACCCTTAGCTTCCGAAGTATCAATAGTAGCACTACCAGTACCAGTATACACTTAGCATATTTGTTTTTTTCAACATCCCCCTCAATACACACTGAAAGTTTCAATTTTCTATTTAAAGCAGTTTCTGGGGCATTATTGATACGTCTTTTTGACAACCTGCAAGCACATAGTTTTTTATTTTCAGTTCAGCATCTTCTCAACATTCTTTTTGCCATTTAGTTAGTTCAACATCCCCCACAACAAGCCCCAAAACTTAATACTCCAAGCCATTCCTAAGACATTACTGATAACCTCATTCGACAACCTATATGCACATAATGTTTTGATTTAGTTCAACTCTCCCCAAAATGATCCTTGAAATTTTTGCATTAGTAGCAATAGTAGTCACGATAGTAGCAGTGAAGGAAAAAGAATTAGCAGCAGTGTTGGCATAGCAGTAGTAGCAGCTTTAGTACATATATATTGCCTTTTGGTCAGTTGAATATCTCCCTAATTAGACCCTTCAAGTTCTAAATAATTACTCTTAGCCAATCCGGAGATATGCATGGCAACCTCTATTCTATTCTTCTTACAACCGCTGTGCACAAAGTGTGTTTTATGATTTATTTTAGTGATTTATTTCGAACTTAAAACCCACAAAGTACATCAATCAGCAGCCAGAATACGTATCCTTTAGAGTTCGTTAATCACCGCCTATTTACTGATTAAGACATTACTGATAAGCTCATTCGACAACCTATATGCACATAATGTTTTGATTTAATTCAACTTTACCCAAAATGATCCTGAATTCTCCAAAGTGAAGGTAAAAGTATTAGTAGTAGTCGGAGCAGCAGTAGTAACAGTAGTAGCAGTTGTAGTACATACATATTGCCTTTTGGTCAGTTGAACATCCCCCTCATTAGACCCTTCAAGTTCCGACTTAATACTCTTAGCCACTCCAAAGATACGCCTGGCAACCTCTATTCTTTTGACAACCACTGTGCACAAAGTTTGTTTTAAGATTTATTTTAGTGATTTATTTTGAGCTTAAAAACCACAAAGTACATCAGTCAGCAGCCAGAACACGTATCCGTTAGAGTTCGTTAATCACTGACTATTTTTAGTTACTTTTTCATCTCGAGCCAACTTTACCAAAGGAGTTGGTTTAGTAAAATACCTGGAAAGAAGGTAACAATAACGTTCTTCTAAAGGTTAGTAAAAAGTGAAAGTACTTAGTCCGTTTGCTTTAGTGCTTATTCAATAATTAATTATCCGATAGAAATGATTCATCAATAAAATAAGAAAAAAAAATCCGACATTTACCTTCATTGTAAAAACATATGGAGCCCAATTCCTGAGTTTCGGGTTCAAGTTTATATCGTTCTGAATGGCTGAACAAAGAACCGAAAGGAACAACATCCCGTTTTGGAGAAATACATAAGTTTGGAAAGTCAAAGACCTCCTTACTGTTATTTGGCAAGAAATCCTCAAGTTCTGAAACAAAATTTAAATAAAAGGGACTCAAAACACATTCAACAGTAAAACTTACTACACAAATCCAACTACTTTTCTCTTTAGAATCGATTAGCTCCCAAAAATCGTTCTTTAAGAATTTAAACAAAAAGTCCAACATTAGCATAAAGAGCAGGGTATTGAGAAAGAGGCAACACTCCTCGTATACAGAATTATTTCTGTTCTGTGTTTTAATGTTGCTCCTTACTTTCAGTTAAAAAACTTGAATGAAAATTCCCCCAAGAATAATTTCTCTGTAGAAAGTTCTCCTACGTATAATACTTTCGCCCCTCCTCTGAAATTACCCTAGGAGAAGTTCATTCTTGCGACAAATTCCCCCCAGAAAATTTCTTACTCACGATTCCGCCAGAAAAATACTCCTTCTGATCGTTTATTCTAAAACGAGCGTGAGAGGGAACTAGTTCCTCTCCGATCTTTTTGGTTACTTAAAAAGCACACTAGAATTATTAATTTCCTTTTAAATTAGCCCTCTCCCAATCTTCTAAGACTATTGGTTCGGCACGATAACCTTATGAGAAGAAATAAAGAAAAAGCAACAAAAAACAAACAAATAAAAGAGCCTGCTTGATAATTCTTCTGGCAAATAAAGAAGCAAAATTCCATATGTTTGTATATGGGAGCTTGAAATCTCTACATTGAGGTTCACTGACATGACATATGAAGGTAGGATTTTCAATAAGATTTCATGACTTTTAGGGGATGTTTCCCATCTTTTTCAAAAATAAGGCAAACTATCTCAGGCTCGTAGCTTTTAATGGGTAGCATTAGAATAAATACTTCTTAGATATTTGAAACTAGCACTAAACCGTTTTTTTAGAGTTTTTGTTACAATTGAACCGAGTCGCTCCCTCGAACTGTTTGATACAAAAAGCTGTTTGATAGTTTCAAAACCAGAAAAAGAATCAACAGGAACAACTTCCCATTTGGGAGAAAAATAAAAGTCTGAAGCCTCAAAACATTCCTCATCATCACCGTGCAAACCAACTTCAACCTCTGAAACAAATCATGAATAAAGGGGTCATAGGACCCATAAACATAAACTCTGTTTATATATATATATATATATATATATATATATATATATATATATATATATATATATATATATATATATATATATATATATATATATATATATATATATATATATATATATATATGGCGTACGAATTTGAACGTCAAAAGCAAAAAAGAAAAAAAAATTGAGCATTCGACCGAATTCTAAAAAGAAATGAATCCTTTTACAAACTAGTTTGATTTCAGGAGAATGATAAATTTGAGGATAAAATATTTGTTAAATAATTTAATTTTAAAACAACATTTGAAGTACAGTTTGACCAACAAAAACCTAAAATGTTGTAAAATACTGAAGCACGTTAAGTAGGTGAATTCGACCAATAGTTCAGTCATTTTTGCTAAAACAGAGTAATAATCTCGGAATTTGAGCTATCGGGCATAAATTTGCACAACCATATTATGACACCGTAAAACGTGCCTCCAACCCTTCCCAGGGTTGAAGGCTAGTCGCAATTACAAATTTCATAGGTCGAAGGTAAAATATTGATGTTTTGCACGTTTTTCATAAGATCTTATTTTTTGTGGGTTTAATGCCATCTGCATTTACTAAAAATATCGTATAAAACTAAATTCTCAACAGTTTTGGTTTAATTTTCTTTTTTTGACGATTAACCGTTTTTAAGCTAGAGGCCAGTTATTGCTGGTGTTTGTCTATAAGGAGTTGAAACAAGTTATAAGTTGAAACTTTATCTTTCTCTTACTTTTCTTAAATCTGTGCATTCCCATCTTGATTGAATATTGGCTACAGCGCGAGTTCCACTCCTGCGAGTTTGTTCTTAAATTTCTTATAATAATACGTTTCGTTTTTAGCGTTAGACTCCAAATTTGGTCAATTACATCCATTTTTGCGTCGAATCTGTCGTTCAATATTATTTTAAGCTGTTACTGGCAAAAAGAACTTGGTAAACATATGCATAAACAGAAGGGAAAATAGAGAAAACATTCTGAATACATGAGTATATAAATCATTAACTAAGAAAAAAAAATCATTCGATCTTATCCCTGTTTTTCAGATTAGATAATGGCTACGTATGTTTTCAGGGTTTTAGCATAGACTACCGATGAACAGACTAAATCTTCTGCGTCAAATGAGTTTTACTGATTTTTACTGATTTTACTAATTTAAAACTTTAATAAATAACTTATAACTTATAAATAATAAATTTAATAACTCTGTTTTTACTTATAACTTTAATAAATCAAATAATTTTAACATTTTGATTACTAAATTCCAGTATATGTATATTAAACTGACAATGCACATTCATTCGTATTTTTTCAGTAAAGTGCAAATTATGTTCTGGCCCTGGGAAAGCATAGGGGTTTTGAGCCCTACTAATGTTAATTTATGCTCGTTTTGAGCTTGACTCGGTTATTTATTGTAATTTCTGTTCGTTTTGGGTTCATTTATTCATTTATTTATCGATGCTGATTTGTGGTAGTTTCACGCTTGGTAGATTATTTGATTTTATTTTCGCTCATTTTTGGTTTAATAGAGTTCTTTACTTTTCATTGAAAAACTTATTTTGTGGAAAAAGTTTTTTATTTAAGTACTGTTCGTTCTAAATTGGCATAGTCTTTTCAGGGAAAAAGAAAATAATACTTTAAATCTTATTGTTTTTTTAAGACTATAGTTTGGCCTGCTATTTGTTTACTGGAGAAAATTTTTCAGGTATTTCTAAGAAAATACACTGTTTTTAAAATCTGTACAAAAATAGTCGTGTTTAATTTAGTTTCATACCTCCTCTAGCTGACCTGAAATGAAAAACTTGATACCATTCGCGAAAAAAAACCTGTTTACTTTCTTTGATAGCTTGGATACACTTACCCTATTTTGATTTGGTTAAATTTTAAGAGCAGAAGTAGCCCCGAAAGTTTGAACATAATACCCTCAGTTTTTCTTTGTATACTGCTGACATGCCTTATTGGGAATTAGCATTAACAATGTGCATTTTGATTTAATCTTAAGGCAACGGTTAGTTGTTAATCATAATGGGAAAATGGGAGGGTGGGCGTGGAAAGGGGATTGCCCTCCAATCACCTTCGACTATTAAAAGGGGCATTAGCCCTTTCTATTTTCAATCGACTGAGCCCTTTTCGAAGTTCCTACGACAACTCTTTCGATACGAAGTGCCCAGATCTAAAAAAAAAATTATATTACATTTCACCCGCGTCGATCTTTACTATAAAAATGTCAAGCCTTCTAATCACTTTCGACTATTAACTTTCAATTTCCAATCGAATGAGCCCTTTTTGAGTTTCTACGACAACGCTTTCTATAAACACCTTATATGCCCCCAGGGCATAAATTACAACCCTTGCCCTGAGGGTTGTGAGGATGTTGTCATCCTCAAAGACCTACTTTACAGAACTTTCAACTACTTTGAAGAAAATTGCTATCTCAAAATTTTGAGTGGATGTGTTTGGTGAAATAGCGGGCGTGAGAGGGGGGTTAGTTATCCTCTAATCACTTTTGAGAAAGGGTACAAGCCCTTCAAATTTTCAATCGACTGAGCCCTTTTTGAAGTTTCTACAATATTACTATCTACAAAGATCTTATAGGCCCCTTAGGGCATAGCTTACAACCCTTACCCCGAGGGCTCTGAGACCTATTTTCTAAAACTTTTAACTACGTTGAACAAATAGGCTATCTAAAAGTTTTGATTTGATGTGTTTAGGGACATGGTGGGCGAGAGAGGGGGGTTAGTTGCCCTCAAATCTTTTGACTATTAAAAACGGCAGTAGCCCTTTGAATTTCCAATCGAACGATTCGTTATTGAATTTTCTACGACAACACTTTCAATAAAAAACCTTATATGCCCCGAGGGCATAACTTACAAGCCTTACCATGAGGGCTGTGGGAGGAGTTTCATTCTTAAAAATATAATTTCCGGACCTTTCAACTACTTTGAACAAAATGGCTATCTCAAAATGTTGATTGGATGTGTTTGTATAAATGGTGGGCGTAGAAGGGGCCTTAGTTGAATCACTTTCGACTATTAAAAAGAGCAAAAGCCACTCCAAATTCCAATCGAATGAGCACTTTTTGAAGTTTCTACAACTCCTTCGATACGAAGTGCCCTGGTCTAAAGAAATAAATAAATAATACATTGTGCCAACATTGTTCTTTATTTAGGCTGCACGATTGCGCTGCCTATGATATGAGTTCATTTTAAATATATACTTACAACATAAAAGCCAGATGGACATTTTTCATTAACAGTACTATTAGTTCAAGATACCATAAGTTGGAAATGATATTTGATTTACTGGAAATTCATCTACTTCATTCTTTTATAAGGTTCAATGGTAATTTGTATAAGGAAATTATGGGCATTCCTGAAATGGTAATGACAGTCCATTTATAGCGGACTTGCTTTTAAGTAAACTAGAATCTAAGTACATGATAAGTAAGGGCAACCCATGTAATGTAAGTTATTCTCTTTCAAATAGTAAAAGATTTGGATGATTTTTGGTGGAGGTTATTAAGATTTCGAAAAACATTTATCCGCTTGAGTTAATTATGAAACCTATTCATGGAACAGGGCAAGACGACCATTTTTTAGATTTAAATGTTAATATCTCTGAAAATAATTAATTAGTTTTTAAAATAAAAAATAAAACGGACGATTTAAATTTTGAAGTAATTATTTTTCTATTTTCAAAAAGTAATTTACACTCAAACATCACATATCAACCTTTTACACGCAATTATTTAGACATGAAAAATTTTTCAGTAATAATACGGATATTAAAAATATATGTAAAATTCTAAGCCATAAATTGATCTTGAGAGATTTTTTGCGAATAAAATAATTTGGCAATGCAAAAAAAAAAATGAAGTTTTAGTGCAAGAGGCTATCAAGAAATATTTAAGGATATTTTAATGTAATATTTCTTTTTTATATAATTGGTTCAAGAAATCAACAAAGTAGTTTATTTTACATCCCATTGAAAGCTTTTCTTTGTATGTGGCTGAAAATTCAAGGATGACAAGCCTAATCTGGAAGTCATGTTTATCTTCCATGATAAGAGGAATTGGAATTACATACAAGAGTTTATTGCACCAAAAATGAAAGTAAAAATAAACGGGTTCACAAAGGGGGATAAATGAAAATGTTTACAAAACAACGTGAATGCTCACAAAACTTCTGATTTGTAAAATGAGGGATAGTTCTAATTTGGTTTTTCACCGCCATTTGTTTGCTCGATTCAAACAAGAATAGTTAAGATTTCATTTTGTATGCATTTTCTGATGATTCTACTAACAGGTATGTATATTCCAAGAAGCACCAATCACGGGATACCAAAATGATAGAAGGTATCTATTGGAACAACTACCTCATTTTCCTGGCGGTGCTATTATTGGACTCTTACTAATTTTTGCTATTATACATGGCGTTCATTTAGTTTTATAGGGGGTGTTATTTACCATTTACAAACATATTGCTTGTATACAATTTTTTGGCACAAAGTGAGAAAGTGCCAATCCTTCTAACTTACAGTTCGGAGGTATGACAGAACAAAAGATTATTTCGATCTCAGTATTAAATTTTGTATGAAGGTCGACACTTTATCCATTAAGAGCCGAGACAATTGTTGGAAAGTTAGTGATTATCTTTAACCGTGTTCACCTTTTAAAATCATAAGATGTATTGTATGGCGATCTTGCATTAAGTTTCAGACTATTCTAACGTCAAAAGGACGATGATAAAGTTTAAGATTTATGTAAATGGATTGCTACAGCGGCAAAAGGGAAACGAGTCATGCCTATATTTGCAATTTATTCCTCGAGTGGCATTTATTTATGGTGTATTATTAGTGATGTGGTTGCTGCTTGTGTGGTCTCACAAGTAAGTAGAGTGTAAAAAAGTAATCTTGTGTTCAAGATGCGGTTCTGCTTTGCACACCATGAGATTTCACCAGGGATCTCTACTAAACAGTACCAAGATGTGAGACTTGTTCCATGGAACATAAACGGTTATTTATTGAATAGAATATCAGTATTGGAAGGTATGCTGCTGGATAATGATTCAATGTGTATTCAGGTGCATTTCCACACACGTTCTAGTCTTAGTTCATCGGACATGAGTAGACTTTTGTACTTTTTCCGTTTCTACAAAGCGTTATCATTCCCGAGGTGGTTCATTTGGAGAGCTGGGAACTGAAGTTTCTGCAAGTATTCAATCAGGTTTGTTTAGTTCAAGTGATACTTTTCTTTCAGTGAGGGCAGGGTCTTGCGTAGTGATAAATGTGTTTTTGCCCCCTAAGTATAAGAATGGTTTGTCAGAACAACTATTTGCACAAGCTTTTGAGATATTACATACACGTATTCGACAACTTCAAAACTTAATATCACTTGTGCTGTTGTTCGGGACTTTAATTGTGAAATTAATTTTTCCAAATCAGCGGTATCACTTCGTGGTTCTATTCTCTGTGGTAATTTTTCTGATAAGCTTATAATGCATCCGAAATCTGAAAATTTCCTATATATTCACAATCCAGTCATACATCAAATCTAGACTATGTGGTTACTTAGATTGATTTCCCAAGTAATATGGTTTCTGTTAAATTTAATTATCAATTATTAGACAACCTTCCCATAGCAGCGTCTTTTAACTTATATTTAACACTTACACGAATGAACGAAGATATGCCCAACCTTAAGTAGTTTCCAAAGATTGACTGAGATATGATTTGTTTGCTCCTACATCTAAAAGTTGATTTTTGATTAACTTTGATTCAAGCTTTTTTGATTAAACCAAGATACAGATTGCTCTGAGTTTTTATCATGCTGAGATTTGCCAAAGATGTGCCGAAAAAAGCAGTGGTTCCATTTTGGAAAATCCGCATCAGCACTCAAGTCTTGGATTGGTGAAAAAGTCAAAACTCTCCGAAGCGTACTCCCGTGCAAAGTTTCGATTTTCAATTTGGAAAGATAATGGCTCGTCACCGTGCAGGCATTATTAATTCATATTCACTTAGAGTTTCTAATTTGCCCAATTCCATTTGAAAATGCTTTACTACCCAAAACACAACATCCCAGAGTCTCACTATGCTGTAACAATGTAAGCCATAACAATGACAATCTCCTAGCTGAAACCAAAAGCTTCATTTTTCATAAATAATATTAGTGCGTCTCATGTTATCCACGGAACCCCTTTGCACATGCACACCTAGAATTGCTCATGCAGATGATTGTTGATAATTTGAAAGTTACAGGTGTCTTTTTTCATCGGTTATCTCACTCTTATCCCCAAGAAAGGCACACCTAACATTCAGCGTTCGACTTTCAGGCCTATAACAATCTATACTACATTCTGTAAACTGTTTGAGCTGTTTCTTGTTGTTGAGCTAAAGGAGAAATGTAGCATTCCGCCATACCAGTTTGGTTTTCAGAACAAATAGGGTGCGTTGATGCCCTTGGTGTTGAAGTTAATGCCATAATGGAGGTTGAACTGGTCCAAGAAAGTCTTGTTCTAGCAGCATACGATGTTAGGCGTGTATTAGACTCATTGGTACAAAGAACCATGCTACTTCATATGACAAAAAGAGTTATTCACCCCAATGTTATTAGTACCTTGATAAGTTTATATTTGCGACTTAAAGTACGCATCCAAATACAAATCCATTTAACTTGCTGGTTTCTAATTCATCTAATCTAAGACGTGCTTCACAAAATAGAATTTTTTGTCTCAGTGGCCTACCGAATGATCTGAATAGTTTTGTTTCTGTTTATACTGGTGCACGTCAAGGTGCTATCACTTCACCTACTCTTTTTAACAAAGGTGTCTTAGACGCTTAATCAAAATGCATATCCTCATGCATTGAGGCAGCAACAAAAGTGACACTTGTCTGAACAATGGGCGTTTTCTTTTCATTTTATTTTTTCGAATGAATGAGTTTTTTTAATAATATAATAAATAAAATGCTAGATAATTTGATTAAAGTGTCCAGAAATTCAAAGAAGTTTGAGGTGAAATTAGGCCCAAATAAGCCTCTGTCTTCGACCCTAAGCAAATCAAAGCCTATTCATTATAAATAAATGAAATTAGTTATAATCCAACATAAATGCCCTAAACTAAATGGAATTTTAACAAAACTTGAATTTATATACGCTAAGAATATTTCTATCCATCGATTTTCAAAAGAGAGTAGGGGTGATACGTTTTTAAATGTCTTCTAATGGTATTAAAATCCGATCTTTAAAATAAATTATTAAATGTTGACAGAATGACAAACAAAACAAAAACCTGAGCTGGTCATCTAGCTTTGGAGCAGCTCTAAAACAGTAATCTTCCCCTATATTTCAAAGGGAGTACCTTATTTTACTTTATTTTTATAAATTTTACTGACAGATTTTATTTTACGGTAGTTTTACAATAGTAAAAGGGGGCTGGTTTCCCTCCCACCATTTTTCTTTGTCCCTCTCAATATGCCTTGAAAATTTAAACTTATTAACGTTAGTCGTTCTTAAGATATTACAAATACACCTTTTTGAAAAACTGGATGCACATAGTATTTTTCTATTTAGTTAAACATTCCCCAAAACATTTCCTGATGTTTCACCTTGATACACATAACCTTTTCGAATGCAATTAGAAACAAACAATTCTTCTTTTTATAACAACAGTCCCTGGAAGTAAAAAAAGGGTAAATTTTGTAATTTATAGTCCTTTCCCTAAGGGGGCTTTGGGAGGAGGAGGCACTGCATGCCGGGAGGCATAGTTACTAGACGTTTCGCGTATTTTGAACAAAATTGCATTTTCAAAAGTTTGATCAGTTTTGAGGGGACGGGACATCTAAAAATTGCAACGGGGCTTCCAGTCCTTCAATCATTTTTCAACAACCCTTGTGATTTTCATCTTAATATCCTTGCCCGTTCAATAGATACTGCTTATGCACCTTTTTGACAACCAGCATGAACTTAGTATGTTTTGATTGTGTTCAGAATTCGTCTCCAAAGCTTTGAAAGGTCATGTTATTCCCATAGGCATAATTATGTGACCTTTTCAAAATGGACTTCAAAACAAGAAAACTATTTCAAACTTTGATTGAATGATTATGGAGAGAAATCAGTAAAATAGTGTATGGGAGGGAACTGGCAGTCCTCCAACCACTGTCATAAACCCACCATCAATATGTCAGTAAAGTTCATATTTAAAGCCCTCAAGTCGTGTTTAATATACAGCAGATAAGCCTTTATACAAACAGGATTTACATATTAAATAATTATTTATTATAATATAATCCTAAACATTATCCAAATTTTCAACATAATACCCTAGTCCACTTCAGATAAACCCGAAATCGAAAATTTACCTTTTAACAAATGATAAACCCTACATGTAAATAATTTATAAATTGCACAATTGACAATCATTCCCCTTGGGCGAGTGGGGGAATGGAATCCCTGTAGGCATAGCTCTTACACCTTTTGACTAGTTTGAGCAAAATAATAGTTAAAAAATTTCAAAAATTTTTAGGGGGCTAATACAAAAGAGAAAGGAAAGGAGGGGCTGGTTACCCTAAAATCTTTCTTCAACATCACCTCCACATATCATGAAAGTTTCAACCAAATACCCGAAGTCGTTCAATAGATATCGTCGATATTTCCGTTTCACAAACAGCAAGGACAAAGGGTGTTTTGATTATGTTTGATATCCCTCTCCACATTTCCAAATATTTCACAGTAATACTTTATGCTTTTTGGAGATGCAGGATCAAAGATGTCCTCTTTTCTTAATTACAATATTTTTCCCACAAAATCAGTTTTTTAAAAAAGCAAAGAACTCTATTCAACCAAAAAGAGAATCAAACAATCCACCATGCATATAACTACCACAAATCATTATCAATAAATAAAAGAGACCCAAAACAAACAGAAATTAAAATAAATAACAAAGTCAAAACGAGCAGAAATTATTTGAGTAGGGTTCTAAACCCCTATGCTTTCTAAAAGCCAGAATTTAATTTGACTTTACTGAAAAAAATTCAAATGAATCTACTGGAAAAAATGTCCATCGTCAGGTTATTATAAATTTTCTGATGTTGGTAGTGCAGTATATGGTAGTGCAACGCTGCCGAATCATTGCCAACTCTCTTGCTGTAGCATTTACAAAGGTATTGATTTATCGAGTTTGTTATGCAAATGAACTTTTGATGTTATTAGGACCACTAGGGTGGGAATTGTGTTTCCTGAAATTTCCGAAAATTCCTGTGAAATTGAATTTTTCCTAAATGCAACAAAATTTTACATTTTGATTTTAAATGAGGTAGATGTGAGAAGAGGTTATGGTGTAACTATAGATTTGAATGATGCTAGAGTTTAAGCTTGTGATAAGTTGACATGTCTTTGTCTCCCAATGGATAAGAATCCTCAGAAGAATAAGATACTAATGCTAGATAATGTAAAGGGTAAGTTCAATCGTTCTTATGACAAGATGACAAGTTCCAAATTTTGTTTCGACCTGCAAGGATTCATGATAGTGTAGCCATTTAAAATAGTTTGGTTTTAGTACCGCTTTACCAAATATTTAATTACTCTGATCATCTTATAATGAACGTGTATTTTAGATGAAGCGTGATTTCTTAAATGAACATATATAATTCCGCATACAAGAGGGGCTTCCTCCAGTCAATACCTCGCTCTTCACGCTCAAATTTTTAGTACTTTCAAAAAAGCCTTTTATTCTAATTAATTGCCCTTGCTATATAGGAGCCATTCTTAATTAAATGGGAATAAAAAGTCAAACTTTAGCATAAACAGCAAGGTAGTGAGGAGGGGGCATCTCCCTTAACATACAGAATAGTTTCTGTTCGTTTTCGGTTTTAATGTGTCTCCTTACTTTCAGTTGAAAGAAACTGTGTTTTTTTTTTACTTAGTTTCTGATCATCTTTAAATAATGCCGGGAAACTCAGTTCCTTCTCCGTCTAAAATTTTCTTCCCTTTAAAAAATTCCTCCCAAGCTAATCCTCTCTCCCCCAGGTAATTCCATCCTCGTTGAAAATACCTCTCAGAACATTTCTGGCAGATGATTCTGCCTGAAAAATTCAGCTTAGCATGCTTTTATTTGAAAAAAATAAAAATTTCTCATTGCTTCTCAAATCATACCCGAAAGTTCACCCCTGTATGGATGTTTCCCCTCGAAATCAACCGTGGAAAGTAGCTCCCGCTAAAACCTCCCCAATGGAGAATTCCCTATGCAGAAAATTCTCCCACGGAAAATTTCTTCCACGAAAAAATATCCCCCCTCCGCACGAAAAAATCCTTCAGACAACTCCAATCCCGCTGAAAATTTCCTCCAGAACTTCTCTACATGTAAAATTGAGTTGGGAGAGAAAGAGAGTCAAATAAAAGTAATTACATAAAGGAATTATGGGAAATTCCCACAATAAAAAATTTCAGGAGAGCTATTGAAAAAAATTGACTAAGGAATAAAACAAAAAAAAAAAAAAAAAAGATTGGGTTTAACCAGAGCAGTAGCCTACTAACTCCCTACTAATTCTCTTATTATTTAAAATATTTTTATTTATTTCATCTTAATCGATATTTAGATTATGGATTTGACTAAAACAGAAGCTTTTGTAAGGTCTGCCCAAACTCCAAGCAATCATTGTCCGTAATTTGTTTTTGAATATAGCAATCAAATCAGGAACGTACATCATAGTTCACCGATCAGCACCAATCAGAACAACCTGATTGTTAGGATCAGCACAATTTGAAATGATTGTTAGGATCAGGCGCAATGATTGTTAGCAACAATCATTGCGTAGGGCCAACTTATTTTTTCTTCTTGCTTCGGCTTCACATATGGAATAGACAGTTTTAGATAATTACAAAAAGTGCGAACCGAACCAAATCAAAAAGATATTATATGGAAAAATCCACTTGGAGCAGTATGTCGCCCTGGTTTCCCTCCAACCACCCAATAACTTTGAAATTAAATGATGAGAGCATCTAAATAAATTTCCAGATAAAACTGATTTATGTGCTTTAGATGCAAAACTGATTTAGATTGCAATTGATCTATTGAGAAGGAGCAGGTTCTTGTCCACAATCTAAAATTTTTTTTATCTTGCACATAGAAAAATCCCAACATTTTTTTTTTTTTTTTTAATATATTAGACATGAAAATGGACATTGCCCACTTAAAATGAATATTAATTCTAAGAAAAGAATGAAAGTTACTATATTTGAAGCAGTTTTAAAAAAAGGAAAAAAAATGTGCACATATTTCACTGAAAATAATGAGCCAGTCAATAAATGACTGAATATCCCTTGTTTTGGGAAAATAAAATAACAATCTTATATACTTCATTCAGATAATCTATTTTGAGACCAAAATTTGTGAATTCCATGAACAATGTTTTTAAGTACCCTATATTTTGAAAATACAGATACATATTGGTTGCATGTATCTAATCCTTGTTTATACATAATTTCAATAAGTAAAAATTTACACACGCACTTTTTATAGGAAAATCTCTTCAAAGCTGTGAAAGAAAAAGAAAATTTGTCTTAAATCCAATTTTTTTTTGAGGGGAATGAAGAACTTTAGATTAAAAAACTGAATAAATAATTGAATTAGAAATGAAATATTTCAAGTTTAGTTTGACCAGCACTAAAAACTAAAATGCTGTTAAATACTAAAAACACTTAGATCCCACTAAGATCATTGTGGGTTCTCCAATATCAAGATTTTGTCTTTTAAACATAAGTAGGTAAATTCGAATGATAGTACAAACAAAGAGACAAAAATCTCAAAATGAAGTACAAGTTAATACGTCCACGGCCAATAGAAGGAAAGAAAAATACGAACTAAATGACAAGAATTCAGCTTGTACAAAACTAGGCAAAGCACTAAATATAAAAAAACACACAAATAACAGAGTAAAGATAAAACCTGAAATGGTTTATAAAACCTAAAATTAAAAATTTAAAATATTTGAAAGAATACAAGAAACAGGCGAATATCTAAGAATACAATTAATACTACAGTCAAAGAGTATGGGTAACTTATAACAGTGGAAAATGACGTCAATATCGGCAAAAAAATATTAACACCATCTAGTGGGTGGCTACAATTGGCATTTCTCAAGCTCTGTAATCCTTTTTCTGTCCGTAACTGAGTTTGTAGACTTACTACCTTACTTATTTGACCAACTAAAGAAATTAAATAAATTGTTATTATTATTACACAGCAACAAATGAGGGTTGCCAAATGCTAGACACAGTTTAGGGTCTTTTGTTTACACACTGCACTAGCACCAGTTTCCACTTTCAGTGCCAGTTCAGGACCGTCTGTGTTCCTAATTTAGCTTTCATTATCTCTTATTTTTGGGATTTTGAAGTCATTATAACTGCACAGTCAGCTGTATACTTTTAAAGGACAAGACAGGGAGAAATTTCGGAAATGCACTTACAACATTTTTATGAAAAACGGTGTCAGGGCAAAATAATTTTTTCACGGGGTCCGTCTATTTGTTTCTTTTTTTTTCGGGAATTGAGGCGGAGATTTGGGGCTTTCCCCACTCATATCGGGATTTTTATCAATAATTGCTTGTCTCTTGGCTATCCTCTTTCGTTTCTATTCTTATCTGGAAACTCCATCGTTGAAGTATCTTTTATTTATGAAAAAATAAAAATCAAATATAATTAAATACAACAATTAATCAAACATATGTTACAGATTCTACTGTTATTGCATTAACAATTGAAACCGAAATACAAAAAAAAAAGAATTGAATGGACAGTGAAGAAAAAAAAAAATATCATTTAAACAAAAGATGTGAGTTTTTCTTTTTCTTTTTAATGGGATTTGTTACATTTTCTTTTCCTTTTCTTTGTTTAGTATTTTTTTTCCTAATTTAAAGACTTCTAAGAGTGTAGCCGAAATATGTGGGATTTGTTGTTATTTCTGTGTTAAAAGATTTTATTTGATTTTTGATTTTCCTATTAAATTTTTTTTCACCTGTTTTCGATAATTTTTTGTTCAGCTCTATTATTAACAGCATACTAACTCTTTGAAATATTTTTTTTTTACGTTAAAAAGAAAATGAAATAAAATATAATAAATGATAAAATATGTTTTTATTACCTATCGACGACCAATGAAAAACACACTAATCGTAACAAACTTTGACTTACCCATTGAGCCTTGCTGCAACCTTATGGGAATGGATATTCAAGATCCCTCCCCTCGAACGACAAACTTCCATTTAACAAAAAAACGTCTCTTCAAATCACATTTACCATTGAACTTGCCAAAAAATTCAGAATAGACAAGTAAATTTATAAATTTTGCACGTCAGAGATAAATTTTATAGTTTAGTTTAGAAGGGGAAGAAGGGAAACGAAATTTCCCTCCTTCCCCTCGGGAAAAACTGGAAATTTTTTCTTCCAAAAATGGAAAGTTCTCCTCCTGATATTCCCCCCCCCCCCACACAAAATAGCCCTTCCCCTGTTTATAACAATCAAAAATTTTAATTTACAAGTCTTCGATATATTTCTCCCCCCCCCCCCTGGAAGACTCCCTTTTTTTAGAAAACTTGCCTCGCACAAGATCCCATCATCCCTCCCTCGCACAAGATCCCTCCCATCCCAGCAGAACATTTTTCCAATGTATTAGTAACGCTAGCATTTTTTTACTTTAAAACTAGTTGAAGACTCTCTCCATGAAACTTCCCTTCCCCGCTCATTCTTCTCCTGACCCCCCCCCCCCTCCTACCTCAATAAAAATAAAAATTGGGTTTAAGAGACGCCATAGAAAATTAAAGCTACCGCATGCTTCCCCTCCAAAGGGACAAAATCTGTCCTGATAAGGTTCTCTCCAACAACTTTCTTCATTAGGCAATTGCCTATAAATTGAAAAACATGATAATGCACAGATCGATAAACACAAATATTCATTTTTGAATCGTCATTCTTTCCACAATAAAGTAAAAACTGAATTCAACAAAACAGATCTTTAAGTGGATCAAAATTAAAATGTTCGGCTCATTTTGGAGTAAAAATAAACTGGAATAATGCGTCGTAATTTCATCAAAACATCAGAATATTTTTTCACTTGTCCTTTTGTTGTCAAGAAATCAAAACAGAAAAAAATTTCTCTCCAAAGTTCTTATGTTAGAAAATATAGCTTTAAGGTTCTTTTAAACCTGATTGTATGGATAAACTAATATTTCTCATTTCTTTATTCTCTTTATTCTCTAAAGTTCACAAGACTTTATAATCACTTAAAAGAACGTTGCCAAATTGGAACACTCACTTGATGAGCAGACACCCCCCCCCTCCACCCTGAGTATAAATCTTGGTGACAATACAAATGTATTTATTCAACCAGACATACGTAAATTAGATTTTTTTAATCCGGAAATGGGAACTTTTAAATTCCCAATGGGAAAGAACAAGATAAAACTAAAAACAAAAGAAAATCACTGAAGAAATACAAAAATATATCAATAAAAAATAAAATAATTAACTGATAAAAAATACAAAAGAACAGCAAAAAAAGAAGAATCATATTACAATAGGGTTCAGCAAGACCACAGAAATTGTTTTTGTACAATATCAACTAGCAGGTTTTTCCTAAGAATGGGCTTTTAAATGTTTTTCGAGATATAATTTAGAAGAATGTTCTCGCTTGCATATATTACATTTAAAGAGTTTCTCACCAGTGTGTACTCTTTGGTGCTGAATCAAACGGCTTGACTGAGAAAAAGTTTTCTCACAGACATCACATTTAAAAGGTTTTTCACCCGTATGAACTCTTTGGTGCTTAATCAAACTGTTTGACACTGAAAAAGTTTTCTCACAGACATCACAATTAAACGGTTTTTCACCTGTGTGTAATCTTTGGTGACTAATCAAACCGCTTGACACAGAAAAAGTTTTCTCACATAAAGCACAGTTAAAGGGTTTTTTACCCGTGTGTAATCTGTGGTGGTTAAATCAAACTGCTTGACACAGAAAAAGTTTTCTCGCAGAAATCACATTTAAACGGTTTTCCAACTCTATGTAATCTTTGGTGCTGAATCAAACTGCTTGACTGAGAAAAAACTTTCTTTTTCACATACATCACATTTAAAGGGATTTTCACCCGTATGTACTGTTTGGTGGTAAATCAAATGGCTTGACTGAGAAAAAGTATTGTCACATACATCACACATAAACGGTTTCTCGCCAGTGTGCACTCTTTGGTGATTAATCCAACTTTTCGATTGAGAAAAGCATTTTTTACATACTTTACACTTAATCGGTTTATCCACAGTGTGCAATCTATGATGTATATCCAAGTCCCTTGATTTAGAAAAGCACTTGATACACAAATCAGATTTATAGGGCCTTTTTAATGTTAGTTTTCTTTAATATTTCTCGTACTCTTCTTTTTTTTTGCTTTACAAGCCACTCTCATGATATGGGTTGTGAACGTTGAAGCTTTTTGCCTCAGGTTTGGATTCATTGGAAGTTTCTCTGCATATTTTGACATCACTTGATGAAGGATCTTTAACTCCAATAACTAAAAAAACACGGAAGAAACTTTACTAAAAACAATCCTCATTTCAGGCTAAGTGTTTCTTTTTCACATAAAATCCAAAACGAGAAAAATGTCACCGCCATAACAAAGATTATTCGAAAAAAACAAAAGAATATGACATGAAAGCTTATTATAAATGCTGATATCTTTTACTTGAAGTCCATATAACTTTGAATTAATTTAAGAAAAAGAGAAAATGTTTAAAATGTTTTTGGTTTTCAATAAAGTGCAAATTATGATCTGACAATGCATAGAGAGGGTCAGCCCAACTCTTCTTAGGTTCTGATCATTTTGATTTTGACTCGGTTATTGATTCTATGTTCTGTTCATTTTGGGTTTCATTTATTTATTGATAGTAATTTAAAGTAGTATTAAGTTTCAAATTTATTCGACTTTATTTCTTCCAATCCTTGTATTACTAAGTCCTAACTTTCATTTGAAAAACTTATTTTTTGAAGAGTTTTCCAAATCAATTTCTCTTCGATTTCATTATCATAATCTTTGGTAAAGAAAAATATGTTTTATAAATCTTTTTTGTCTTTCTTTACAAACATTCAGATTTTGCCTATGAATTTATATATTTTGGCTGGGCAAAATTTTTCGGCGATATTTAGTAATATCCGTCTTTTTTAAAATCTAATACACTTAGTATATTTCGATATAGTTTAAACATGAACTTTCCCAGAAACTGAAACTTATTAACCAATTTTCTTCCTAAGAACCAATATCTATGCTATTTTGACAACCTTGATGCACTTAAACTCAATGGATTTAGTTCAGTGGTAAGAGCGGGGGTATTAATAGTAGTGAACACGATATCTTTGCTATCATTCAACATATTCATGAATGCTCAGATAGAGTAGAAATTCCAGCAACAATATATTTAGATTTTAAAAAAGTATTCTATACAATATCCCATTGTATTCTTTTTTGTAAATTGCATAATTGTAGTGTGCGAGGACTGTCGTCGGATCAACTTAAATCTTATATGGATAACAAAAAGCAGAAAATTGAAGGAGGCAATTTCCTCTCTCCACCTGGTCCTCAGTCTTCGAGAGTTAGGGTATCTCAGGGCTCTGTCCTAGGTTCCCTGCTTTTTCTAACTTATATCAATAATTTCCACCGTGCTTTGGCAATCGTGTGCCTCAACATACATTTTGCTGATGATTCTCTTTCTAATGTTCTTGATTCGTGTTCATCAAATTTTAGCGTTTTGAATTTATGTAAAACTAATTTCATAATTTACGGCAGAAAATCTAATTTTTGCCCTCGCATTGTTCGAGTTACTTCTACAAAATATCTATAAGGTTATCTTTTAAGACCCACGCTTTACGAAGAATTCATTTTGCTCTGATTCAGTCTAGTATTAATTATTGTTTTCTCCTATACATATCCGCATTTAAAAGACATATTAAACCAATACATATTTAAAAAAAATATATAGACCAAAGAATCATGAAATTTTTATTCCATCGCCTATTATTCATTTGCACTTGTAAAGAAGTCTTCTAGAGTATCTTTATATACTTAAGTTGATATACTTCCAGTGTCTCAAAAATTTACTTTTGGAGCAGTTCTTTTCAAATTTCCTTATGACATTTAGAAATTGCCACCATATTATCTAAGTTAAAGTTCGTTCTCCCAATCATATTATTTACGTAATCATAACACTAGACAAAAGAAGAGTATCTATATTGACAAGTATATTACTGACAGACATAAATTTGCTATCCTTGTGACGATAGCCTGGTGCTGGGATTCTCACAATATCTTATTGACAAATTTATTTCTATCATATTAAGAAAAAAAGGAATCTTAAATTTCATTTAGTTCAAAATTATTTGTAATTTGATGTCTATTTAATAAGATAAAATTATTTGTACGATTTTTTTCTCTGGTTGAACGTGGGTCTCTTGGCTAACTTCTAGTATTAATTTATATTTAATAATATTGAAATTTATTTATGAATCCTGGGCTTACTGCTACTTTCATATTACTGTAGTGTTATTGTATATTAGCCGTCGTGTTTATCTTTGTACTGTAGCGTTATCTGTTATTTTATCTTTGTCAAAGGCCTAGTTTTTTTTAGCTTGTCTCCCAATGGACATCTGTTAAATATATACATTTTTATGTGAATAATGTAATAATGGAACTTTGAACTTTTACTTGAACTAAGCCTGAAAGTCCCAATTTGATATCCTCTGCCGTTCTTGAAATATTCCTGAGACGTCTCATTGATAACAAATGTAAAGATAGTATCTTTTGATTTCATTCTGAAGTAAGATAAACTTTCCCTGAAAGTTTCTACTTTAGATCCTAGTCCTGAAAAATACCCCCTTGATATCTTGACAACCTGTATGCACTTAAATTATTTTTATTTAGTTTAATAATAGAAGTAATAGTTGTAGATATTATCACAAGTTATTGGAATATTGGTAGCCAAGAAAGTTTCAGCTAAGACGATGCTCGTATATTCTAAAACATCCATTTAATAGCCCATGAGTGGCTTTTGATTCAGTTCAACATCTCCTCGCCATTCCTTGAAAATTTCACTAATATCATTAGCATTAATACATTCTTAGACCCCACTGGCTATACATGACAAATGAAACTCAGAGAGGAATAACAATGACAACTTTGATTCGGCATTGGCTTCGCATATTTTTGTAAATCCGACCCATCTGGTTCTTTTTGACAAGACAACTTTAATATCTACTGTAAATGGCCTACCACAAACTTTTAAAGAGGTAATTGAGATAAAAAAAAATACATAAACAAAAATTTAGCAGTAAATAGAGATACTGGAGGTATTTCATTAAGCCCAATTTACGACAGTTTAATTTTTAAGGATTCAATCAACATATTCACCCCCTCAATGACTTGAATAACTTGAAAGAAGAACTTGAAAGGTAAAACTTGAAAGAACTTGTTTGCACATCAAATGATGAACGAATTTGTCGGCCAGCCAAAGCAATAGCAAAACAAAGGATTATTGCCCAGTCATCATGGTAGATTTCTTTTTCGTTGATTCCAACCTGATTCTTATTTAGTTTCTGTTCTGTCGTTGACATGTAAACTACGGAAGGTTCGATTTTCGTTCGTTTCTTTTTGTTTTCTTTATTTTTCATTTAGCATTGAGGAGGACTCGGCGGAGGTCCTTGTCAAAAGATTTGTTTTTTTCTTCTTCTTCATGGTTTACCACTGGCTGACAAAATCCTCAATTTTTCGCCGTTTTTTATTTTATTTTTAATTTTTTATTTTTTTTTTCCTCTCCGAGTTTCATTTATCATTATCATTAGCAATAACAGTAGTAAAAGTAAAAAACGTATCAGTAAGAATATTGGAAGTAGATTTAGTGATACAAGTAACAGTAATAGTATTTCAATTCTACCTTTTTGGTCTTGTTCAATATTCCTTCTTCATACCCTGATACCCTGATAGTTTCAACTTAATATTCTAATCTGTTTCTGAGATGCTGCTAATAAATTCTTTTGAATGCCTGAATGTACCTTGTTTATTTTGATTTAACATAGCGTCCCAAACAGCAGTTTCTGAAAATTCCGTATTAAGACTACATAGCCTTAGTAACAGTAGTACAAGCAGCAGTAGTATTATTACTAATGCTTGTAATAGTGGTATGCATATAGTCCATTTTTATTAGTTCAACCTATACCTCAACATGCCCTGAAAGTGTCAACTTAATACTCTAAGCCGTTCTTCACATACTGCTAATATGTCGTTTTGCCAGCTAGCATACACATAGCGTATTTCAGTTTAAGTAAACAAACGCCCCATCATTTACAAAAAACTCCTCATTAATACCCTTAGCCTCGATATTAATATTAATGGTAGCAGTAGTATGCATATAATAGCTTAGGGCTGGTTGAACAGCACCTTAGGGCTGGTTCCCCTAAGCATACACTGACATTTTCAACTTAATACTCTAGGCTATTTCTGAGATATATCTGGTATTCTCAGTAAATATCCTGCAATGACATACTGTATTATGAGCCAGTTCAACACCCACCCAAACTTTCCCTGAAAGTTTCACAGTAACACTCTTAGCTGTAGAAATACTTCTAAAACTACTACTTGTAGTAGTCGTAGCAGCTCTAAGTGCACATAAGGTATTCCGGTTAGTTCAAGATCCCCTTTAACATGATATGTAAGGTTAAACTTAATTCCCTAGACTATTCCTGGGATATTGCAGACACACCCTTTTGACAACCTCCACGCAAAAAGTGTTTTGATATAGTTCATCATAACTCTCAACATTCCCTGTATGTTTCACCTTCATAACCTTAGCCTTAGTAGTAGTAGTCGTAGTAAAAGTAGCAGCAGTAGTAATGGTAGCAGTGAGTATAGAGTGCCTTTTTCTTAATTCAACCTCCCTTTTAGCACACACTGAAGTTTCAGCTTAATACTCAAAACTGTTCCTAAGACATTGCTCATATATCCTTTTCACAGCCTGAATGCAAATAGCGTGTTTTATTTCGTTCAATATTCCATAAAATTTTCTTGAAAGTGTCACTTAAAAACCCTTAGCCTTAGTAAAGGTCACAGTCATTAGAGTAGGAATAGTAGTAATAGTGGTGACATGAAAATAAAGCTATTTGTTGTTGAACATCCCTCTAAGCACGCACTTTTATAGTTTCAACTTAATACTCTACGCCGTTCTTAAAATATTGCTTATAAGCCCGTTTGAGAAACTGGATGCATATTGTCTCATCTTAATACAATTAGCGTCACAAGTAGCAGTAACAGTAGAATGCTCATAATGCCTATCAGTTAGTTCCAAATCCGCTTCAACATGCCCTGGAAGTTTCAACTTAATGATCTAAGAAGTTCCTGAGACTTTCCATATACATCCTTTTGACAATCTACGTACTCATAATGTGTTTTGATTTGATTCAACGTTCCCCAAAATATTCCCGGAAAAATTCAACTTAATACCCTTAGCTTCAGCAGTATCAATAGTAGCACTGCCAGTAGCAGCATAAACACAGCATCTTTTGTTTTTTTTTAACATCCCTCTCAATACACACTGAAAGTTTCAATTTTCTATTTAAAGCAGTTTCTGGGGCATTATTGATACGTTCTTTTGACAATCTGCAAGCACATAGTGTTTTATTTTCAGTTGAGCATCTTCTCAATATTCCCTGAAATTATCATTTTAGTACCCTAACTTTAATAGTAGTAGTAGTAGCAGTAGTGGTAGCATGAAAATTTTGCCATTTAGTTAGTTCAACATCCCTCATAACAAGCCCCAAAACTTAATACTCCAAGCCATTACTATGACATTACTAATCAGCCCATTCGATAACCTATATGCACATGTTTTGATCTAGTTCAGCTTTCCCCAAAATGATCCTTGAACTTTTCGCCTTTGTAGCAGTAGCAGTCACAATAGTAGCACTTGTAATTATTGCCTTTTGGGCAGTTGAACATACCCCTCATTAGACCGTTCAAGTTCTGAATTAATACTCTTAACCACTCCAAAGATATTCCTGGCAAACTCTATTCTTTTGACAACCACTGTACACAAAGTTTGTTTTAAGAATTTATTTCAGTAATTTATTTTGAACTTTAAAACCACAAAGTACATTAATCAGTAGCCAGAACACGCATCCTTTAGAGTTCGTAAATCACCCCCTATTTTTGAGTTACTTTTTCATCTCGATCCAGCTTTACCAAAGGTTTGGTAAAATATATTGAAAGAAGGTAACAGAAACGTTCTTCTTAAGGTTAGTCAAAAGTCCAAGCATTTAGTCCTTTTTTTTTAGTGCTTATTCCATAAAATTTTATCTTATAAAAATATTTTTTTGAAAAAAAAAAAAAAATCTGATATGTTCCTTAATTGTAAAAAAATATTGAGCCCAATTCCTAAGAGTCAGATTCAAGTTTATATCGTTCTAAATAGCTGGATAAAGAACCGAAAGGAACAACTTCTCTTTTTGGAGACATAAAAAAGTCTGGAACTTCAAGGACCTCTTCACTGTTATTTTGCAAGGTATGCTCGAGTTCTGAAACAAAATTTAAATTAAAGTGACGCAAAAGACATTCAACAGCAAAACGTACTGCACAAACCCAACTACTTTTCTCTTTAGAATCGATTAGCTCCTGAAAATCAATAATAACCATTACTGGAGTTAAAAAAATATTAGTTGGGCTATTTCCTATGTTTAGCAATCTTTAAGATAGACGATTCTAATATATTATCACCTTTGTTTGCTACTCTTTCCTCGGGGAAATGGAGGGCTTCAAAGGGAATACATATAACGTTGTAGGGTCCCAATAACTGGTAATGTACACTTTCGTAGTTTATAACATCTTTGCACAGGATTTTGCGCAGGATTTTGTTGGCGTTGAAGATTGTGAGGGCGTTGTTGCTCTAATGTAATATCTCTTTCTTCTTCGCGTTCATTTTTGACTTGTTCAGATATTCGTTGTCGGTTGTCTCCTAACACTACAAATCTTTCTTCTACACATCATTTTTGAAACGTTTTTGATACTCGCTTTCTACTGCTGCTTGTAATTCATACAGCAGCTTATCTTCTGATCATACATATCATTGCGCTCTCTGTGGAGTATTTTTAACCGAATATTCCTCTTTTCTTCACTTCATTAATCTAATGGAAATTTTGTAATGAAAATTTTCAAAACACATTATGAGTACGTAGATTGTCAAAAGGATGTATCTGGAAAATCTCAGGAACGGCTTAGATCATTAAGTTGAAACTTCAAGGGTATGTTCAGGCGGATTTGGAACTAACCGAAAGGCATTACGAGCATTCCACTGTTACTGCTTGATTACTGCTACTTGTGACGCTAACTCTATTAAGATGAGACACTCTGCATACAGGTTTTCAAATGGGCTTCTAAGCAAAATCTTCTGAGCGGCTTAGAGCATTAAGTTGAAACTATAAAAGTGCGTGCTTAGAGGGAAGTTCAACAGCAATTAGCACTATTTTCATGTCACCACTATTACTAGTATTCCTACTCTAATGACTGTGACCTTTACTAAGGCTAAGGGTTTTTAAGTGACACATTCAAGAAAATTTTATGGAATATTGAACGAAATAAAACATATTCTGAGCATTCACGCTGTGAAAAGGATATATGAGCAATGTCTTAGGAACAGTTTTGAGTGTTATGCCGAATCTTTCAGTGTGTGCTAGTAATGGAAGTAATGGAAATTTTGCCATTTAGTTAGTTTAACATCCCCCACAACAAGCCCAACTTCATACTCCAAGCCATTCCTAAGACATTACTGATAAGCCCATTCGACAACCTATATGCACATAATGTTTTGATTTAGTTCAGCTTTCCCCAAAATGATCCTTGAAATTTTCGTTGTAGCAGTTGCAGTACATACATATTGTCTTTTGGTCAGTTGAACATCCCCCTCATTAGACCCTTCAAGTTCCGACTTAATACTCTTAGCCACTCCAAAGATATTCATGGCAACCTCTATTCTTCTGACAACCACTGTGCACAAAATTTATTTTAAGATTTATTTCATTAACTTATTTTGAACTTAAAAACCACAAAGTACATCATTCAGCAGCCAGAACACGTATCCTTTAGAGTTCGTAAATCACCGCCTATTTTGAGTTACTTTTTCATCTCGATTCAGCTTTACCAAAGGTTTAGTAAAATACATTGAAAGAAGGTAACAGAAACGTTCTTCTTAAGGTTAGTCAAAAGTCCAAGCATTTAGTCCGTTTGTTTTAGTGCTTATTCAATAAACTATTATCTAATAAAAATAATTCTTTGAAAAAAAAAAAAATCTGAGATGTACCTTCATTGTCAAAACATATGGAGCCCAATTGCTGAGTGTCGGGTTCAAGGTTATATCGTTCTGAATAGCTGGGTACAGAATCTAAAAGTACAACTTTCCATTCCGGAAACATACAAAAGCCTGGAGCATCAAAGACATCCTCACTGTTATTTGGCAAGGTAACCTGAAGTTCTGAAACACAATTTAAACTAAAGTGACGCAAAACACATTCGATAGTACAACCTACAGTAGAAACCCAGCTATTTTTCTTATCAGAATCGATTAGCTCCTAAAAAGCAATAATAACCCATAATGGGATTAAAGAAAATATTAGTTGGGCTATTTCCTATGTTTGGCAATCTTTAAGATAGACGATTCTAATATATAATCACCTTTGTTTGCTACTCTTTCCTCAGGGAAACGGAGGGCTTCAAAGGGACTACAAATAACGTTGTAGGGTCCCACTGACTTGTAATTTACACCTTCATAGGTTACGACATCTTTGTCATAATCCTCACAGAGGATTTTGCGCAGCATTTTGTTGGCGTTGAAGATTGTAAAGGTGTTGTTGCTCTAACGTAATATTTCTTTCTTCTTCGCGTTCATTTTTGACTTGTTCGGATTTTCGTTGTCGGTTGTCTTCTAACACTACAATTCTTTGTTCTACACATCATTTTTGAAACTTTTTTGATACTCGCTTTCTCACTATTGTTTGTTATTGATGCTGCAACTTATCTGCTGATCATACATTTCTTTGTGCTCTATGTGAAGTATTTTTTTAACCGAATATTCCTCTTTTCTTCACTTCATTAATTCTTTATGTGCTAGTTGTCGCACGTCTTATAACCACAAAATTCTTCGTTGTTCACCATTGTCTTTGACTTGTTTTAATTTTTGTTGCCGCCTATTTTCTAACCCGATAATTTTTTGTTTTTTACTTTTGTTTTGACTCATTCTGACACAATTATTCTAACTGCATATTTGTTTGTTTTTCATTTTCGTTTATCATTAATAGAAACAAAAAAAAAATCAATACCCTTCACATTAGTTTCTCAGAATGGTCTTGTCACAATTGATGGTCAAGATTGTTCATTTGTCTTCTAGGCATTATGAAACTGCTGAAAAGACATTTTGTAAATAATATAATAGGAAAAACTAACTGTGTTACAATAAATTTCCCTAAAAGTTTATCACTGTGTGATAACAGAAATTGTTTTCACACAGTGGATTATTCCTGGCGACAAATCCCAAGGAGAATTACTCTACCGGAAAATCATCTTCCACAGGCAAATCTCCCCCAGAATTGAAACCCACTGAAAACTTCCTCCAAACAATTCCACCGAACAGACAAGTCCACGTGTAAAATTGAGCCACCAATGAAAAATTAAGACAAATAAAACGATCTTTGTAAGGGGATTCCGGGAAATTTCCACTTTGTAAGACTTCCCCACGAAAGCTAACCCTCAGAACCGTCCCTCTCAGTGGAAAATTATCCCCGGAGAGAATAACCCCCCCCCCGCGTAATGACCATATAAAAATAAATAAATTCCCCATAAAAAATACCACAACGTAAACGGTGAGTAAATTACATAATTTACCATTCAATATTCCCATTCCTTATTCCACATTCCCAAAGTCATAGTTATTGGACCTTTCAACTATGCCAAACAAAATAGCAGTCTAAAAATTTTGATCGGCCGACTTTGGGGAAAAGGGTGCATGAGAGGGAACTAGTTCCTCTCCGATCTTCTTGGTTACTTAAAAAGCACACTAAAACTATAAATTTCTTTTAAATAAGCCCTCTCCCAATGTTTTAGGGCTATTGGTTCGGCACGATAACCTTCTGGGGAGAAAGAAAAAAAAAATAATCCTGCGTGATTATTTTCCAGGCAAAAAAAAACTGAATTCCATATTTTTGCAGATGGGAGCTTAAAACCTCTACATTGGGGTTTACTAATATGACTAAATTGAAGGTAGGATTTTCAATAAGATTTCATGCCTTTATGGGATGTTTCCCATCTTTTTAAAAAATAAAACAAACTATCTCAGGCTCGTAGCTTTTAATGGGTAGCATTAAACTTAATACTTCTTAAATATTTGGAACTAGAACTAAAATCCAATTCTTTGGATGTATGTATTGATATCAAAATTCATTTTTTTTTAGTTTTTGTTACAATTGGACCGAGTTGCTCCTTACTGACAGTTCGTTCCCTCGAACTGTTTGATATAAAAAGTTTAAAAAAACCTTCATTGGCAAGATGTGCTGGTCCAAATTCCTGTGTATCTGGTTCAAGTTTACATGCTCCTGAAAAGCCGGAAAAAGAATCAACAGGAACTTCTCGTTTGGGAGAAAAATGAAAGCCTGGAGCCTCAAATCATTCCTCTTTATCACCAAGCAAACCATCTTGAACCTCTGAAACAAATATTAAATAAAGAGGGAATAGGACGCGTAAAAACGCTCAAAAAAAGATTGATTATTTGACGAAATTTTGAAATATTAAGAAAAAAAATGATTCCTTTTACAACCTAGTTTTTTTTAAGAGAACGATAAATTTGAGAATAAAATATTGCGTAAATAATTTAATTTAAAAACAATATTTTAGGTACAGTTTGACCAGCACAAAAACTAAAATGTTGTAAAATACTAAAGCACGTTAAGTAGGTGAATTCGACTAATAGTCCAGTGATTTCTGCTAAAACAGGGTAAGAATCTCGGAATTTGAGACAATGGGGCATAGATTTGCAAAAGCCTCTATTATGACACCGTAAAAAATATCTCCAACCCTTCCCGTTGGAAACTGGTCGCAAAAACAAATTTCATAGGTCAAAGGTGAAAAATTGTTGTTTTGCATATTTTTCGTAAAGATTTTATTTTTTGTGGGTTTTATGCCATCTGCATTAACTAAAATTATCGTATAAAGCTAAATTCTTAATTCTGTTATACAGATATCATACATTTTATCTACTATTAGTTCTTTTTAAATATAAATTTACAATATAAAAACAAGATGGACAAATTTCATTAATTGTACTATTAGTTGAAGATACCATAAGTCGGAAATGATGTTTGATTTACTGCAAATTGATCTATTTCATTCTTTTTTTAAGGTTCAATGGTAATTTGTATAAGGCAATTAAAGGTATTCAGTCCATTTATAGCGGACTTGCTTTTCACTCGACTAGAGTATAAGTACATGATAAGTAAATATAACCCAAATAATGTAAAATATTCTCTTTCAAATAGTAAAAGATATGGATGATTTTTTGGTGGAGGTTATTAAGATTTCGAAAAACATTTACCCGCCCGAGTTAATTCTGGAACCTTGTCATGGAACAGGCCAAGACGACCACAATTTAGATTTAAATGTTAATATTTCGGAAAATAACTAATTAGTCTTTAACATACATAATAAAACGAACGATTTCGATTTTGAAGTAACTAATTTCCTGCTCCCAAGAAGTAATGTACATTCAAACATCACATACTCAACCTTTTACCAAAAATTATTTAAACATGAAAGATTTTTCAATAATAATACGGATATTAAAAATAGATGTCAAATTCTAAGGCATAAATTAATCTTGAGAGGTATTTTTTTACGAATAAAATATTTTCGCAATTTAAAAAAAATTAATTTTCAGCATAATGAACTTTTAGGTAAATCCACAAAAAGTTATCAAAAAATATTTAAGGATATATTAATGTAATTCTTCTTTTTTATATAATTGGTTCGAGAAATCAACAAAGTAGTTTATTTTACATCCCATTGAAAGCTTTTTTGTGGCTGAGAATTCAAGGATGATAAAACTGTTAAAGGAATCATGTTTATCTTCCATGATAAAGGGGAATGGGAATCAAACAGTTTGTGGTAACAAACTGTAAGTAAGGAGTAATCCAGCTCGATAGTCACAAAAAATCTAAAAACCAGATTTTTGATGCCCATAGATACACCAATAGAATCAGATTTTTCTGCTGATTTCAAATACATAACTATCATTAATTTTAGTTGTACCCATCAAAAGTTAAGTACCTGATAAAATTGGCCTTTTTTGAAAAAAGGGGGAAACATCCCTAAAAGTCATAGAATTTTAATGAAAATCACACCATCAGATTCAACGTATCAGAGAACCCTACCATAGAAGTTTCAAGCTCCTATCTGCAAAAATGTGGAGTTTTGTATTTTTTTGCCAGAAGAAAGATCACAGATGCATGTTGTTTTTTTGTTTTTTTTTTCAGGGGTAACCGTATCGATCCAGTAGTCCTAGAATATCGTTAGAGGGCTCATCTGAACATTGTACTTAATATTTTTTGATTGTGTTCAGAGTTCCTCTCCAAATCTTTGAAGGGTCAAGTTATTCCCATAGGCATAATTATGTGACTTTTCAAAATGGACTATTCAAAACAAGAAAACTACCGTACTTCAAACTTTGATTGAATGTTTTTGGAGAGAAATCAGCAAAATCGAATCGAAAGCAAAATCGAATCCCTGTATGAATAGCTCTAAGACCTTTTGAATTGTTTGACAAAATAATAGTTAAAAAATTTCAACAATTTTTGAGGAGAGGGGGCTAATAGAAAGGGCAAGGGAAGGAGGGGTTGGTCGCCCTCCAATCTTTCTTCAATAACCCTTCTACATACCTTAAAAGTTTCAACAAATACCCAGAGTCGTTCAATAGATATCATTGATATTTCCGTTTCACAACCAGCAAGGACAAAGGATGTTTTGGTTGTGATTGGTATACCACTCCACATTTCCAAAAATTTTGCAGTAATACTTTAATCTTTTTTGGAGATCCAGGATCAAACTTGTCCTCTTTTCTTGATTAAAGACCTTATATGTTAACAATGGGCTAAATTAGCAGACCTTGCACCAGGGACTGGTGGGGAGGTGGGGAGTTCCATGCTGGAGACAAAGTTATTTGACCTTTGCACTATTTTGAAAAAAATGGTCATATGACAAATTTAATTGGATGCATGTGGGAAAATAGACCATGGGAGGGGAGGGGAATAGTTGGAGGGGGTAAGGAATAATAATTACCATCTCGATCAGTCTTAAAATTAAAAAAGTCATTCCAAAAACAAATTTATTGGAATTACAAAAACTTTTCCAAAGCCCATTAAAAATGCCATCAGATCTAAAAAATATGCATTTAAAAGTATTTGAAATTAAAACTTCAAACTGGCAAGAAAAAAACATGGCTTTTGTTTTTACAATGGCTTTTACTTTAGTATAGCTGAATCATTGGAATGGCTCTGGTAATATTTTTACCTAATTTTCTAAAGACAAGAAGCATAAAATACACCTGAGCGTCCGCCCCCCCCCCCACTGTTGAGGTATTCCAAAAACTATTATTATAATGATCAATTTCACTTTTTTTCAGTAACCTTGTATGCTTCTATGTAAAAAACAAAGAAATAAAGAAAACAGGTCCTTAACACACATACAAGCTACACATAAGCTGGTTTCATATATTGCAATTTCCCATTCCATACAAGTGAATTGAAAGCATATTGTGCAAAAGAATACATAGAAGCAATATTCAAAGAAAATCAAGCAGAAAAAAGTTAAATTTATAACAAGTTATTTTGATGAAAAATAATTAAAAGTTTCATGTTTTGAGAAATTATTTTATTTAAAATAAAATATTCAAAATAAATGTATTTGAATTATGGTAATGTTTTTTTTTCTGCAAATATTGGTGAGCAAGCTTTAAGCTATCCAAATAAACCATTTTAAAAAACGGTTATCGCACAATTAAGACAAGAGACAGTGGTTGGTCTGCAAGACAAAAATTTTGGCTGTCTCATGACAACCTCTAATATACTGGTAACGTCCTTTTTTATAATACCTGCACACAGGGAAGAGAGAAAATTATTCTGCTAAAGGACTGAATCTGAGAGAAATTTTTTCAGATTAATAAGTCTTTAGCATCTAATATCTTCTCAACTGAAACAGCACATTCTTAAAGTACTTCCATCAGAAACAGCATTCTTGAAGTACTTCCATCACATTAAACAATTGCTTAATTTAACAAAAATTGGCAATCTATTTAAAACCCACTTATGTGCAGAATTGCCTTCAATTATTCAACTTCATTCTAGCCCCCTTAATTCTTAAGGGATAGTTCTAAGTGTTTGTAGGGTTGCACTTTTGTTTCTTTTTACTGAGGAAAACTAGAATAGCAAGAGGAGAAAAAAATTTAAAAATATTTACCAAAGCAAAGCAATTTTTGTTTTATTCCAAAAACCTAATTGGGTAACTTACCATTTTTAATAGCTGAAGATGCCAAAGGGATAATGACTTCAGCTATATTTGGAATATGAGGCAACTCCATGATAGAATCTAAGAACAGCGCTAATGCCAATTATGAAACATATAATACTAGCATCAAGAGTTGGATATTATGAATCAGTTTTACCCAGGACTGTATAAGCAAAAAGCACCTGGAAACAGACAAGTTATAATGACGCATTTCAAGTAGTGCAAAACCATTTTTCTTAATACACTGTCAAGCATATGTTGACCTCCCTCAGCAATCAAAAGCATTATAAATATGTTCAATTTTCATTACTATTTCTTGAAATAAAGGGAGTTAAATTTAAAAACTGTCGTTTTGATCTAAGGGTTGTAGTGTGGAAAAAATGTGCAATAGAAAAGTGATATTTTTTCAAACAGAATGAAAGTTATAAAATGGGCAGAGGAACATGTTTGACAGCTGGTTCAACTGCTATGCCTATGTTTATGCCTCTGGGGATGAAATAACTCCCTGTGGGTAAAAGACAATTGGAAATAAAAATTTCCAACTAAACTGTAGATAGGGAGGAGGATCATGCCCACTTCTCAATACTTTGTTCTTTATGTAAGAAGTTTGACTTTTGTCCCAATTTTATATGAATAACTCCGAAAGACAAAATTTGTTGGACTGGAATAAGAAACTGATCAACGATTTATCAATTGACAATTATTCCCAACCTTATAGAAGTGAGAATTACAGAAGATCTGAGAAACACGTTTTGGGTCTGAATTTTCCATTGAATTCTATTCTAGACTATGAAAAATAAAGAAATGCTCCTGATACTTCCCATACTATTGATATACCTTATGAACAATTGACAATCTATTTAAAACCCACTTAAAACCAGGCCTAAATTAATTTTAGGGTACAACATGAGACTATAGCCAGGTTCTAGGATGAAGACTCAGAAACAATTGCAATGGTGGCATTTGATGTTAAATGATAACTTTTTGTTTTTTTCAAGGCATGTATCTTTTCTATATAACACAAAATATTACTTAATTATAACAGGGTCTATGGTTATCTCCTCAACATTTGATTAATGGCAAAAACAAGCCAAAGTAATAACAAAAACAGAACCTACGAGTATATGCACCTTCAAAGCTTTTATTGAATAAAAAAAACTTAGTTAATATAAGATAAATTGAAATAAAAACATAGGGAAGAGAAAGTGTATTTACACACAAGTGGATAGATTGGAGGAAATCATTGGTGTTACTTCCACACTCCTCTGGATTATGATAAATACTTTTTTGGAAATTTTAATTAAATACATAGCCTACCTGTATGCTCAATTTCAATGACCATAGAAACCAAGCATCCTGTTTAGCTGAATTATCTAATTTTTAAATACATCATCTTAAACTCTCTAACAGTGATTTTATTTTTTGAGGAATTCCTCTCGTTTCTTTCATAATATTAGTTACCATCTAATTTTCAACAGCACAAAAATATTTGTGAAAACCAATTTTATTACAAATATTCTCTTTTGAACTTCAAAACAAACATTAAAATTATAGTATAATTTTAAAATGATGAGCTTTCAGCAGTTAATATCATTATATATAAAATTTTCAGTTTTTTTTATTAGTTCTTTTTAAAGATGTTAATGGCACACATAGTTTAACTAAAAACAAGAGTTTGGATACTTTCCCCCTTCATAACTGTAAGTAAAAACCAAAAGTCAACTCCATCAAAGGCGCTTAACTGAAAACGAATTATATTACAAATGTTTTCCTTTCCAGCTCTTACATCATTGAAAATAAAAATAAAATTACAGTGAAATAAATTCTTGAACTGATGGATGTTTCAAGAATTAATATAATTATACAATGTATCTTTCAACAATTAATATCATGATACATCAAATATTCAATTTGATGTTTCTTATACTTTCCAAGACTGTTCAAGACGCATGTAGTTTTCAGTAAAGCGCCAATGACGCAGTAAGTTTAAGACTTACAGTGAGAGAAGGAGGCAATACCCAAACTCTTGTTTGTAGTGATTTTTGTTCGTTTCAAGCTTGAAACGATTTAAGTTTCAATTTAAGTGCATATTCAATTTAAGTTTCACTCGTTTTAAGATTTATTTATTCCTAAACATTAATATCTAGTGTATGTTTGTTTGCATTGATTGTTTATTTGATTTCTTTTCATTTGAAGTTTCATTTATACTTCAATAGCAACATATTTTTTTCGTTTTAAGCTTGATTTTGATATTCACTAAAAGCATTACTCGCTTTATGATCTATTTATTCATTTATATTATTACTTGTTGTATGTTTTTTGCTATGATTGTTTATTTAATTTCTGATCGTTTTTGAATTCATTTATTCTTTCATAGTAATTTCTGATCGTTTTGAGTTTGAATTTCAACAGGTATTTGTATCTGCTGAGCTTAAGTTTAAAATCGCCTTTACTTTTCTTTGAAAAACTTATTTTTCTGAGTTTTTTTTTAAATTTATTTTTGTTTGTTTTTCATCGCAAAAAGTTTCACGTTTTAAAGAATTCGTTATTTCAAAATCAAACTAACAAAAAAAATCAAATGTTAACCAGTATCAAAACTGGTATCAAAGTAACAATATCAAAGTAAAAATTGGGTGTCTGTCAACCCGGGAGTTTTTATTATCTGATTTTTTAAATATTTTTATAAGAATGGCGCACACAAAGTTTTTATCATATGTGTTTTAGGTCAACAGAGCATGGGGAGGGGGCTAATTGTCCGTAAGTCTCTATTGAATATTTAAACATGAAATAGAACTTTCTATTTTCAATCAAATGAGCCCTTTCTGAAGTTTATATGAGCATCCCTTCTATAAGAACCATATATACCCCCAGAGTTTAACTTACAACACCTGTCCCTGGGCCCTGGGGGATTGTGTCGGAGTTTTAGTATCTGATGTTTGAACTATTTCTAACAATATTATTACCTCAAATTTTTATTGGATGGGTTTCTCCGTCCGATAAACCCAGATGCGTGAAGGGCAAGAGGGTCTAGTTACCCTCTCATCTTTTTTTACTCTGAGAAAATGAACTAGAACTTTTAATTTCCATTCAAATGAGCCCTCTCTGAAGTTTATACAAGCATCCCTTTTATAAGGACCATATACAGCCCCAGGACATAGCTTACAATGCCTACTCCCAGGGCCCTGGAAGTTGTGCTGATGCAGGTTTTTTTTATCTGACCTTTGAACTATTTAAAAAAAATTGCTATCTCAAAATTTGTATTGGAAGGGTTTGGGGAAAAAAAGGTGTGTTGGGGGAGGGGGGGGGGCTAGTTGCTGTCAGAAATATTTTGACTCTTAAAAAGTGGACTAGAACTTTCAATTTCCAATCAAATGAGCCCTCTCTGAAGTTCATACAAGCATCCCTTTCATAAGCACCATATAGGCTCACAAGACAATAATTACAACAGCTACCCCCTGGGCCCGGGGGGGTTGTGTTGACACTGGAGTTTTGTTATCTAATTTTCGAACAATTTTCAAAAAACTTGCTATCTCAAAATTTTTAGCAATTGGTTTTGGGGAAAAAGAGCGGGGGGGGGGGGGGTAGTTTCCCTTAAATCTCTTGACTCTAAAAAGTGAACTAAAAATTTAAATTTCCAATCAAATGAGCCACTATGAAATTTAGACGAACATCCCTGTTAGAAGAACTATACATACCTTTAGGGTAAAACTTAGAATACCTTCCACAGGGCCCTGGGGGGTTGTACCGACACCAGAGTTTATCACATCCAACCTTTGAACTATTTTAATCAAAATATCTATCTCAAAATTTCCATCATATGGGTGGAAAAAGAAGGCATGGGGGGGGGCTAACGGCCCTTGCATCTCTTTTGACTATTAAAAAGTTACTCAACCTTTCAATTTCCAATCAAATAAGCCCTCTCTGAAGTTTATATTAGCATCACTTTAATAATAACCATATATGCCCCAGGGCATAGCTTAAATCACCGGCCCTGGGGCTTTGAGGGGTTGTGATGACACCTGAGTTTTTGTTATCTGACATTTAAACAATTTTTAACTTAATGGCCATATCGAAATTTTTCTTGGATGCATTTGTGGAAAAATTCAGGTTAGGGGGCTAGTTGCCCTCCAATCTCTTTTTACTCTCAAAAACTGAGCTAGGACTTTCAATATCCAATCAAATGAGCCCTCTCTAAAGTTATTACGAGCATCCCTTCCACAACAACCATATATTCCCCCAGGGCATAACTTAAAACGCCTGCCGTGGAGGGGCTGTGTCCGCCTTTTCCTTATATGGTCTTTGAACTGTTAAAAAAATGGCTATCTCAAAGAGTTTTTTTTGTATGATATTTAAACCAATTTAAACAAAAAAAGCTAATAAAAAATTTTTTTCAGGTCCATTGTGCAAAAAACGCGTGGGGGGGGGAGGCTGGTGACCCCTCAGATATCTTTTGACGCTTAAAAAGTGATTTAGAACTTTCAATTTCCCTCTCTGAGTTTTATATGATCATTCCTTCCATAAGAACCATAAGTGCCCCCAGGGCATAACTTATAACCCTTGCCCTAAAGACTGTGGGGGGGGGGGGGGGAATGTCCTGCTCAAAGATATAATTTCCAGAACTTACAACTACGTTGAACAAAATGGTTATCTCAAAATTTTGATTGGATGTGTTTGGGGAAATGGTGGGCTTGGAAGGGGCCTTCCAATAACTTTCAACTATTAAAAAGGGCACTAGCCATTTCAATTTTCAATCAAATGAGCCCTTTTTGAAGTTTCTATGACAACGCTTTCTATTAAAACCTTATATGCCCCTAAGTCATAACTTACAACCCCTGCCCTGAGGGCTGTGGGGGGGGGGGTGTCATTGTCAAAGACCTAATTTCCCGAATTTCCACTACGTTGAACAAAATGGCTATCTCAAAATCTTGATTGGATGTGTTTGGGGACAAGGTGGGTGAGATGGGGGTTAGTTGTCCTACAATCACTTTCAACTATTAAAAAGGGCAATAGCCCTTTGAATTTCCAATCGAATGAGTCCTTTTTGAACTTTCCAAAACAAAGCTTTCTATAAATATCTTATATTCCCCCAGGGTATAACTTACAACCTGTGCCCTGAGGGTTGTGGGGGGAGTGTCCTCCTCAAAAGCATAATTTCTATCTGGAAATCAACTAGGCCTATGTAAAACAAAATGGCTAACTCAAAATTTTGATTGGACATGTTTGGGTAAATGGTGGTTGTGAAAGGGGTGTTAGTTGCCTTCCAATCACTTTTGACCCTTAAAAAAGCACTAGAACTCGATTTCCAATCAAATGAGCCCCCTTTGAACATTTTTACGACAACCCCTTTTATATGAAGAACCTTTGGAAAAAAATAATAATAATAGCAATAAAACATTAGAGCCGTATGGTCTTTACAATAGGCAATGCTATAGCATTGTCTCTGATTAGTTACCATATAATTTTCAACATCACAAGAATACTTGTTGGGAAAATTCTTAGCTAGTTGTTTCGGTAAATTTTGAGAAGATTCCATAACTTAGATGGGAACAAAGTGAGCACACTATTTGATACTTTTTTAATGGGTCTTCTGAATATATAGCCTATATTGCTGTCACTCATAAGTCAGATTTAAATTGATTAAATGCATGTTAGAGAGACACCCAGTTACTGACACTGCTTGACAAAAGTAGTAAAGATACAAACAATTCCACTGCATCCCTTATTTTATTTTCCTTTATTTTATGAGCCATTACTATTTTGATGCACACCCCCTCCCCTCCCAGTTATAAAGAACACACCCCTGGATAAAATTATTTGTTTTTATCTATAATTATATTATCTTTTATATGTTCAATGTTAAAACAATTTTTTTAAATGATTTAAGGGAACCCATAAAAACCACAGTGTATAAGTGATACCAGTAGATGTATAAATTTCAAGGGAATGAGGGTCATAAGGGACGTCCAGTGTATGTACACAGTTCAGGGCATATATTTGACCAGTAGAGAAAGAGAGCTGGACAAAGCAAATTTGCAACAGAAATGAAAATTATGTTGGGATTCAAGATAAAAATCTGATTCTGAGGATATGTCTGTTTCAGTGAATCAAGAATTTTACAGAAGATTAAGGGGAGAGAATTGCACAGTCAGAAAAGCAATATAATGTTTTGAAGTAGCATTAAATAAGAAATCTATAGGTACTCCTTTTATTTTTTTTAGCTTCAGAAGCAACTTAAGAAAAATTGTTGTCTGAATCCAAAACACTACCAAGTGCTTTAAAAAAGTTTTAAAAGTTGTTGTCAGTACATCATTCCTATTCTCCAGAAGGAAACACTATAAAATTTTGAAAACCACTTTAAAATATTCTAAATTATAGCTAGACTATACCCCCCTTATGGTTAATTGAAGCCTCTAGATTGAATTGATGGTTATATATGCACTGAATTTTCCTGAATTGAGAAGAATGGGCAAGTAAAATTCATCTGCAATGCAAGTGAATGTTTTATTTAAATTCAAGATCAAACTTTTCAAATTCAAGAGGCCTATGACATTTGGATATAGCATTAAACAATACATCTTTTTGTACTCCTTTTATTTTGTTTGTTAGACCTCTGTTAAGAAGCAAGTTCAGAAAAGTTGTTAGTGATTAGAGTTGGTATCAGTACATTATTTCCACTTAACAGAAGGAGACACTACCAAATTCTGGAAACCCCTTAAAAAATTTTTAACACATACTTTACTTTTAAAATGGTTAAATGAAGCCATTAGCTTGAATTGTTAGTTATATATATAAGGACTTTTCCCAACTTCCTGGGGGGGGGAGGAGTATAATAAATATTTGAATAAAATGAAGTTTTGATTAAAAATCAATATAAAACTTTGAGTCTAAATATAAGGTTATTTTGTATCTATCTCAACGTACATCTGATTAGAACATTAACCTTTTGGAAAGCAATTCACAGAAATTTATAATAACCTATTTCCTATTGGAAAATAAAAATCCTATACTAATATCTAGGAGGTCATGCATAAAAAATTGCAGCTTACAACATAATTTAGCTAGTGAGAGTGAATATACCAATTGATGCTCTTTATTATGCTCTTTCATAATTCAATAATTGGCTTTTTTATGCTCTTTAATAATTCAATAATTGCTTCTGCAGCAAATACCTTTTTAAGCCCTTAAATGACTCAAAACACCAGATAGTCACTAGGTTGACACAAGTTTTGTTGTGATGTCATTTTTAAGGGATTTTTGGCTCTTTATAAAACATTCTACAAATTTGTTTTCTAAGTAACATTTTACTTATAAGTCTAAGGATAATAATAATTGCACTCCTAAATCAGCTGCAAATGGCATTTTAGATACAAGTAATGCCACTGTATCCCTTATTTTATTCTCTTTTATATTATAAGTTATTACCCTGTTTATGCATAGACCCCTCCTCACTGATCTAACACACATCCCTAGATCAAATATGTCTGTGTTGTCTATAATCATGAGATCTATTAGGCCTATATGTTCAATGTTAAAACAATTTTTAGAGCAGATTTCATGGCACTGAGGAAATCACAGTGTCTAAGTGATTACAGTGGAGTTACTGACATTAGACATCACTTTAGGGTCCATATAAGACTTTAAAATTACTCTTGTAAACTAAATGACTGTCATGTTTGGAAATAATGTGATACAAAAAGCACTAAGTGGTGCATTCATCTTTTCTCAATGCCAACAATGAAATTATCTCTAAATTTACAGCAGTTTAAATTGAATTGTGCAAAATGGCTAGTAAAATATGATTTCTGAATATTATGAAGAACAACTGCTTTTATTAACATTTTTTGTCTTAGAGAGTAACTGTGAAGTAAAAACTGTGCTTTTTTTTTTGGTTCCTTAAATTTTAGGGCAATCTCTAGAGCCCCTGGTAAACTTTTCAACATAAATTCTACATACATTTCTATTACAATACAACTTTACTTTACCCCCCCCCCAATAGTCAAATACAACCCTTAATTTGTATACTTGTAATGAATTTTCTATGGTTTTGATAAAGTGTTAAATCAATTGAGCAACACAAGCATTGGAAAGAGCAACATTATGATTGTTCAGTGTATGTACATGGTTCAGCACATATAATTGACCAGTAGAGGGAGGGATGTTGATAAAGCAAATTTACTACAGAAATAAAATTATGTTGGGATTCAAGATGGAATTCTGATTCTAACAATATATCTGTTTCAGTGAATCAAGAATCTTATTTAATTAAATAAGAAATCTATAGGTACTCCTTTTATTTTTGTAGCTTTAGGAAAGTTGTTGCCTAAGTCCAGACTACTTTTAAAAAGTTTTAAAGTGCTTTAAAAAAGTTTTGAAATATGGTGTCAGTACATCATTCCAACTCTGCAAAAGCAAATCACAATAAAATTCTGAAAACTACTTTAAAATTCTGAAAACTCCTTTAAAATTTTCTAAAACACAAACTTTACCTTTCAAATGGTAAAATGAAGCCAATACCTTCAATCGTTAGTTATATATGCACTGAATTTTCCTGAAGTTTGGGGGGGGGGTAGAATTTATCTTCAAAGAAAATGAACATTTAAATTCAAGATCCAACTTTGAGTCTAAAGATAAGGGTAATTTGTATCAATCTCAATGTTAAGTAAATCAAAAAATTAGCCTTTTGCAAAGCAATTTACAGAAACTTACAATTGCCTACTTCACTTTGGAAAATAAGAAGCCAATACTGATACTAAGGAGGTCATGCATAAAAATCTGTAAATTTGCAGCTTACAACATAAGAAAGTTAACAACATAAGAAAGCTAGGATGAAAGTTAATATACCAATTGATGCCATTTTTGATGCCCTTTAAGAACTAAAAACACCCCATAGTCACTTAAAGTTCAATAACATTTCTGAAAAAAAATTGCCATTTGGAGCTGATTATTAAGAATCTGTTAAAAATACAAAAAGTGAAGTTTTGATAAGGCTAATGAAAAAAAACAAAAATAGGAGTAAAATATAATAGTTTATGAATATATTTGTGCTATATATTTGCACACTAGGGGGGGGGGGGTGTAAACCAAATTGAAACAAGCCATTGGCTTTTTAATTTATTGAATAAAATAAATATATTAAATATGGAACCAAATCTAGGTACCTTTTTTTCCCTTTAAAAACCCAAAAACTAAAGTTTAAAGGACATCCAGCACATGGCTAATATGGGAGTAAGTTTATTTGTGATGCAAATGAATGTTATATTTAGATTGAGGATGCAATTCTGGGTATATATTTGCAAATTGTGGTGGTAAATACTCTATGAATATAGGCTACAGGTTGTAAGAAATTCATGAATTTCTTAGAAAACTGGAAAAACAAGTAAAGAAGCAAAGATAAAGGTTCTCACCCTGCATAATGTGTTAACTAGGATTATTCTGCATATTATGGAGCAAGAACTATTTTCTTAATATGTTTCCTTATGTCCAGCTGGGATCCTAGGCTTAAAATAGCCTACTGGTTGGCCAACTGGCTAATTTAAAGATTACATACATACACTGTCAAATTAGCCATTTGTTGGTATCCCAAGTTTAAATCTTTGTCATGGAGTGAGCAACACCATACTATGCAGCAGAAGCCTGTTTTTCACTAGCAACTTTGAGATTTTGATGCAGTCTTTTTATTGCATATATATTGGATTGTTAATAATTAGGCGGTAAATATCTACCAAATCATATTATTGAGTTAGGACTAAAGTGAATACACCATTCAATGCTTTTTTTAATGCTGATTACAAATAAGAAGTATTTCTATCAGAAATGAATTTCAGCCCCCCCCCCATATATATGCCAATTCAGGGTTAGGTCAGGTATAGCCTATATAGGGGAAGGGGGCTGAAATTCATTTCTGATAGAAATGCTTATTATAGGCCTATTTGTAATCAGCATAAAAAAGGCATCAAATGGTGTATTCACTTTCTTCCTAACTCAATAATATGATTTGGTAGATATTTACCAAAAGATAAAATTCTACTTTAGTTACTTTTACCTATCTTGGAAAGGGGTAAGGTTAGGAAAATAAAACTTTCAGGGATGGGTCTACAGGCTAAAATATGTCCTGGGAAGGTATTTTGAAGTACTTATCTCCTCTCCTTCTCTCTCTAGAGGATCCTGAAATTTGCCTACATGACAGGTCTATACCTATTGAAATTTTGACAAAACAGCATTTTACCTTAATTTTCAGTTATAAGATTCTTTTTCTCTGGCTTTAGTTCTGAAAATGCAATTCCTGTTATTTGAGCAGTATTTTAAGCAATATCAATGTTAATTTTCAAAATTTAGGAAATGTATTTGCATATCTTTAAAACTCTATAAATCAGGATTGAGCAAAGTTGTGAAGCTGAAAACGATTTTTTTGGACTTCATTTTAAGCAGAAGATCTATATTACAAGGTTTCACTTTTATAAGACACAGGTTTTTAAAGGTCATCAAAGGTCAGGACCCTCTAGAGGGAGAAGGAGTGGATGTAGGTACTTCAAAATACCTTCCCGGGACATACTTTAGCCTGTAGGTCTATCCCTGAAAGTTTCAATTTCCTAACCAAACTCCTTCCCAAGATACCCAAAAGTAGCTAAAATAGAATTTTACCGATAAAGGTAAACTGATACACTAAGATATTAGACACATGTAGATCCTTGGCCAGTCTCAAAAAGTAGTCTATAAGCTAAATTAGGCCTAGGGTAATGCTAGTAAAGGTTTCATTCACAGTATAACAAACCTACTGGATGCAAATAACTGCTTTACAACACATAGGCAAAACTTACTGAAAAACCTAAAAAAAATCGATCAATTGAGAACTCAAGCTTTAAATTCCAAAAATCCATAAAATGTCTGCCGCTATCCGCCATGTTGCCAATTTTTGATGAGGAAATGAATTATAAATTTTAATAGAAGAAATAATCGGTTATCTATGGTCATCTGGCAACACCTTTCAGATAGCACGGTCCAATCTGCAAAAGTCACTTTTGCAGTTGGAAAAATTCTGTCAACATTCACATTTACCCATTGCACCCACCAAGTCAAAAATAATCCAATTTCACCGGAAGCAAATAAATAAATTTCAAAAATTTCCATATTATTAAATATAGATTAATGCTAGAAGATAGCCAAGAGACCCATATTCAAACTGAGAAAAAAACAAAAGATAAAGTAACATATAACACTACAGTACAAAGATAAACAAGACGGCAAATATACAATAACACAACAGTAATATGAACGTAGCAGTAAGCCCAGGATTCATAAATAAATTTCAAAATTTCAATATTATTAAATATGAACTAATACTAGAAGATAGCCAAGAGACCCACGTTCAACCAGAGGAAAAAATCGTAAAAATAATTTTATCTTATTAAATAGACGTCAAATTACAGATAATTTTGAAATAAATGAAATTTAAGATTCCTTTTTTCTTAATAGGATAGAAATAAATTTGTCAATTAGATCCTTGTGAGTATCCCAGCACCAGGCTATAGACACAAATACTCTTCTTTTTACGAGTGAAAAAGAAGATATTCTTCTTTTTTCGAGTGTTATGATTACCTAAATCATTTGATTGGGAGAAAAAACTTTAATTGAGGTAATATGGCGGAAATTTCATAATGTCCTAATAAAATTTGAAAAGAACTGCTCCAAAAGTAAATTTTTGAGACACTGGAAGTATATCAAGTTGAGTATATAAAGATACTGTAGAAGACTTATTTGGAAAAGCGAATATATAAGAGGTGATGGAATAAAAATGTCATGATTCTTAGGTCTATATATTTTTTTAAAATATGTATTGGTTTAATATGTCTTTTAAATGTAGATATGTATACGAGAACACAATAATTAATATTAGACTGAATCACAGCAAAATGAATTCTTCGTAAAGCGTGGGTCTTAAAAGATAGCCTTATAGATATTTTGTAGAAGTAACTCGAACAATTTAAGGGCAAACATTCGACTTTCTGCTGTAAATTATAAAATTAATTTTACATAAATTCAAAACACTAAAATTTGATGAACATGAATCAAGAACATTCGAAGAGAATTATCAGCAAAATGTGTGTTGAGACACAAGATTGCCAAAGCACGATGGAAATTATTTATATAAGTTAGAAAAAGCAGGGGACCTAGGATAGAGCCCTGAAGTACCCTAACCTTCGAAGACTGAGGAACGGGTGGAGAGAGGAAATTGCATCCTTCGATTTTCTGCTTTTCATTATCCAGATAAGATTTAACTATTGTATCAAATTTTGTATCAAATACTGTATTGTATTGTACTATTTGAGAATTTCTACTCTATCTGAGGTTTCATGAATATTTTGAATGATAGCAAAGATATCTTGTTCACTTCTATTAAAACCCCCGTTCTTACCACTGAACTAAATCCACTGAGTTTAAATGGATCAAGGTTGTCAAAATAGCATAACTATAGTTTTTTAGGAACAAAATAGGCTATTAAGTTTCAAGTTTCAGGGAAGGTGGAGGTGTAAACTATAACGAAATATACTTTGTGTATTCAGATTTTTAAAAAGGCGGATATTACTAAATATCGCTGACAAATTTTGCCCAGCCAAAATATATAAATTCATAACCAAATTATGAATTTTTGTCAAGAAAGAAAAAAAAGATTTAAAATATATTTTTCTATACCAATAAAAAAGACTATTTTAATAAAATTGAACAGAAATTAATTTTGAAAACTTTTTTTCAAAAGTGAAGTTTTTTAAATAAAAGTTAGGACCCACATTAATCAAAAGATGGGCAGAAATAAATTCAAATAAGTTTTAAACGTTATACTACTTAAAATTACCATCAATAATTAAATGAAACCCAAAATGAACAGAAGTTAGAATCAATAACCGAGTCAAAATCAAAATGAGCAGAACCTAAGAAGAGTTGGGCTGACCCTCTCTATCCATTGTCAGAACATAATTCGCACTATATTGAAAACCAAATATATTTTAAACATTTTCTCTTTTTCTTCAATTACTTCAAAATTATTTGGACTTCAAGGAAATGATATCAGTATATATAATAAACTTTCAATCCATATTCTTTTGTTTTTTTTGAATAATCTTAGTTATGGTGGTGACTTTTTTCTTATTTTGGATATTATAAGAAATAGAAACACTTAGCCTGAAATAAAGATTGTTTTTAGTATTTTTTGGTTCTATCCGTTTATGTTTCTTCCCTATTTTTGTAGTTGTTGGAGTTAAAGATCCTTCATCAAGCGATGTCAAAATATGCAGAGAAACTTCCAATGAATCCAAACCTGAGGCAAAACACTTTAACATTCGGAACCCATGTTGAAAGAGTGACTTACAAACCAAAAAAAAGAAGAGTTCGAAAGATATAAAAGAACACAGACATTAAAAAGGTCATATAAATGTGATGTGTGCAAAAAATGCTTTTTTAAATCAAGGGACTTGGATATACATCAAAGAGTGCATACTCGTGAGAAACCATTTAAATGTGAAGTATGTGAAAAATGCTTTTCTCAATCGAAAAGTTTGATTAATCACCAAAGAGTACACACGGGTGAAAAACCCTTTAAATGTGATGTCTGTGAGAAAACTTTTTCGGTGTCAAGCATATTGATCAAGCTCCAAAAAGTGCACACTGGTAAATAACCTTTTAAATATGGTGTCTGTGAGAAAACTTTTTCTCCGTCATGTCATTTGATTTACCACCAAAGAGTACATATCGGTCAAAAATCCTTTAAATGCGATCTATGTGAGAAAACTTTTTCTGTGTCAAGCGGGTTGATTCAGCACCAAAGAGTACACACGAGTGAAAAACCCTTTAAATGTGATGTATGTGAGAAAACCTTTTCTGTGTCAAGTGGGTTGATTCAGCACCAAAGAGTACACACGGGTGAAAAACCCTTTAAATGTGATGTATGTGAGAAAACTTTTTCTGTGTCAAACATTTTGACTAACCACCAAAGAGTACACACGAGTGAAAAACCGTTTAAGTGTGATGTCTGTGAGAAAACATTTTCTCAGTCAAGCCATCTGATTTCCCACCAAAGAGTACACACGGGTGAAAAACCCTTTAAATGTGATGTCTGTGAGAAAACTTTTTCTGTGTCAAGCAGTTTGACTAAGCACCAAAGATTACACACGGGTGAAAAACCCTTTAAATGTGATTTCTGTGAGAAAAATTTTTCTTAATCAAGCAGTTTGATTTACCACAAAAGATTACACACTGGTAAAAAACCCTTTAAATGTGCTGTATGTGAGAAAACTTTTTCTGTGTCAATCAGTTTGATTTACCACCAAAGATTACACACAGTTAGAAAACCGTTTAAATGTGATGTATGTGAGGAAAATTTTTCTGTGTCAAGCAGTTTGATCCAGCACCAAAGAGTACACACGGGTGAAAAACCGTTTAAATGTAATGCCTGTGAGGAATCTTTTTCTCATTCAATCAGCTTGATTCAGCACCAAAGAGTATATACGGGTGGAAAACCGTTTAACTAGGATGTCTATGAGAAACATTTTTCTGAGTCAAGCAGTTTGATTTACCACCAAAGAGTACACACGGGTGAAAAACCGTTTAAATATGATGTATTTGAGAAAGCTTTTTCTCAGTCAAGCAATTTGATTTGCCAACAAAGATTAAATACTGGTGAAAAATTATTTAAATGTGATGCTTGTGAGAGGACATAATTTAGTTCCAGAAGTTCGATTAGCCATCAAAGATCACATACTAGGGAGAAAGCTTTTAAATATGTGAATGTGAGAAAAAATTTTCTCAGTCAAGCGATTTTATTAATCACCAAACAGTACACACTGGTGAGAAACCGTTTAAATGTAATATATGCAAGAGAGACTATTCTTCTAAATTATATCTCAATAAACATATAAAAACCCATTCTTAGGAAAAACCTGCTAGTTGATATTGTACAATAACAATTTTTGTGGTCTTGCTGAACTCTATTGTAATATGCTTCTTTTTTTTGCGTTTTTTTTGTATTTTTTGATCAGTTAATTAGTTTATTTTTTCTTGATATATTTTTTTTATTTCTTCGGTGATTTTGTTTTGTTTTTAGTTTTATCTTTTTCGTTCACATTGGGAATTTAAAAAGTTCCGATTTCTAGATTTAAAAAATCTAATTTGCATATGTCTGGCTGAGTAAATACCTCTGTATTTTCGCCAAGAGTTAGACTCTGGGTGGAGGGTGGGGGTGTCTGCTCATAAATGGAGGCGTACAAGTTGGCAACATTCTTTTAAGTGATTGTAAATTATTTGGAACTTTAGGGAATAAAGAAAATAAAGAAATGAGAAATATTGGTCTATCCATACAATAATGTTTAAAAAGGACCTTAAAGATATATTTTCTAACATAAGAACTTTGGAGAGAAATTTGTTCTGTTTTGATTTCTTGACAACAAAAGGATAAGTGAAAAAATATCCTGATGTCTTGATGAAATTACGACGCGTTATTCCAGTTTATTTTTACTTCAAAACGAGCCGAGCATATTCGTTTTGATGAGCTTAAAGATCTGTTTTGTTGAATTCAGTTTTTACTTTATTGTGGAAAGAATGACGATTTAAAAATGAATATTCGTGTTTATAGATCTGTGCATTATCATGTTTTTCAATTTATAGGTAATCCCTCAATGAAGGAAATTGTCGGAGAGAACCTTATCAGGAGAGATATTGTCCCTTCGTCGGGGACGCCTGCGGAAGCTTTAATTTTCTATGGCGTCTCTAAAAACCAATTTTTGTTTTATTGCGGTAGGGGGGGGGGGTCAGGAGAAGAATGATCTGTGAATGGAATTTTCAGGGAGAAATTCTTCAACTAGTTTTAAAGTAAAAAATGCTAGCTTACTAATACATTGGAAAAATGTTCTGCTGGGATGGGAGGGGATCTTGTGCGAGGCAAGTTTTCTGCAAAAGGGAGTCTTCCAGGGGGGGGTAGAAATATATCAAAGACTTGTAAATTAAAATTTTTGATTGTTATAAAAAGAGGAAGGGGTATTTTGTGGGGGGAAATCTCAGGAGTAGAACTTTCCATTTTTGGAAGAAAATTTGAAGAGACGTTTTTTTGTAAAAGGGAAGTTTGTTGTGTGAGGGGAGGTATCTTGAATATCCATTCCCATAAGGTTCCAGCAACGCTCAATGGGTAAGTCAATGTTTGTTATGATTAGTGTGTTTTTCATTGGTCATCGATAGGTAATAAAAATATATTTCATCATTTATTATATTTTTAATATATTTTATTTCATTTTATTTTTAACATAAACAAAAATATTTCAAAGAGTTAGTATACTGATAAGAATTGTGTTGAACAAAAAATTATCAAAAACAGGTGAAACAAAATGTAATAGGAAAATCACAAATAAAATAAAAAAAATCTTTTAACACAGAAATAACAACAAATCCCACATATTTTGGCTACAGTCATAGAAGTCTTTAAATTTGGGAAAAAAAACCAAACAAAGAAAAGGAATAGAATATATAACAAACCCCATTAGAAAGAAAAAGAAAAACTGACATCTTTTGTTTAAATGAGATTTTTTTTTTATTCGTCACTCCATTCAATTCTTTTTTTTAATATTTCGGTTTCAATTGTTAATGCAATAATAGTAGAGTCTGCAACATATATTTGATTAATTGTTGTAATTAATTATATTTGATTTTTATTTTTTCATAAATAAAAGATACTTCAACGATGAAGTTTCCAGATAAAAATATAAACTAAAGAGGGTAGCCTATGAGCGGGGAAAGCCCCACATCTCCACCTCAATTTCTGAAAAAAAGAAACAAAAAGAAGGAACTCGTGAAAAAATTATTTTGCCCTGACACCGTTTTTATAAAAATGTTTTGATTGTAAGTGTATTTCCAAAATTTATCCCTGTCTTGTCTTTTAAAAGTATACAGCTGATTGTGCAATTACAATGACTTCAAAAATAAGATATAAGAGATAATGAAAGCTAAATTAAGAACACAGACGGTCCTGAACTGGCACTGAAAGTGGAAACTGGTGCTAGTGCAGTGTGTAAACAAAAGACCCTAAACTGTGTCTAGCATTTGGCAACCCTCATTTGTTTCTGTGTAATAATAAGAATAATTTATTTAATTTCTTTGGTTGGTCAAATTAATTAAGTAGTAAGTCTCTAAACTCAGTTAAGGACAGAAAAAGGATTACAGAGCTTAAGAAATGCCAATTGTATCCACCCACTAGATGGTATTAATATTTTTTTGCCGATATTGACGTCATTTTCCACTGTTATAAGTTACCCATACTCTTTGACTGTAGTATTAATTGTATTCATAGATATTCGTCTGTTTCTTATATTCTTTCAAATGTTTTAAATTTTTAATTTTAGCTTTTATAAACTATTTCAGATTTTATCTTTACTCTGTTATTTGTGTTTTTTTTTTATATTTAGTGCTTAGCCTAGTTTTGTACAAGCCGAATTCTTGTCATTTAGTGTTTTTTTTTCCTTCTGTTCGCCCATGGACGTATTAACTTGTACTTCATTTTGAGTTTTTTGTCTCTTTGTTTTTACTATCATTTGAATTTACCTACTTAAGTTTGAAAGACAAAATCTTGATATTGGAGAACCCACAATGATCTTAGTGGGATCTAAGTGTTTTTAGTATTTAACAGCATTTTAGTTTTTAGTGCTGGTCAAACTAAACTTGAAATATTTCATTTCTAATTCAATTATTTATTCAGTATTTTAATCTAAAATTCTTCATTCTCCTCAAAAAAAATTTGATTGAAAACAAACTTTTCTTTTTCTTTTGCAGTTTCGAAGAGATTTTCCTATAAAAAGTACGTGTGTAAATTTTTACTTATAGAAATTATGTATAAACAATGATTAGATATATGCAACCAATATGTATCCGTATTTTCAAAATATAGGCTACTTAAAAATATTGTTCATGGAATTCACAAGTTTTGGTCCCAAAATAGATTATCTGAATGAAGTATATGAGATTTTTATTTTATTTTCCCAAAAACATGGGATATTCGGTTATTTATTGACTGGCTAATTATTTTCGTTAAATGTGGTCACATTTTTTTCCTTTTTTCAAAAATTGCTTCAAATATATTAAGTTTCATTCTTTTCTTAGAATTAATATTCATTTTAAGTGGGGAATGTCCATTTTCATGTCTAATATATTAAAAAAAAAATGTTGGGAGTTTTCTGAGGGCAAGAGAAACAAAATTCCAGATTGTGGACAAGAACCTGCTCCTTCTCAATAGATCAATTGCAATATTGAAGTATATAAATCAGTTTTGTCTGGAAATTTATTCAGATACTCTCGTCATTTAATTTCATAGTTATGGGGTGGTTGGAGGAAAAGCAGGGCGACATACTGCTCTAAGTGTATTTTTTGAAATAGTATCTTTTTGATTTGGTTCGGTTCGCACTTTTTTTAATTATCTAAAACTGTCTATTTTCTTATGTGAAGCCGAAGCAAGAAGAAAAAATAAGTTGGCCCTAGGAAATGATTTATACACCCTAACAATCAGGTTGTTCTGATTGGTACTGATCGGTGAATTATGATATACATTCCTGATTTGATTTTATATTCAAAAACAAATGACGGACAATGATTCCTTTGATTGCTGGGAGTTTAGGCAGACCTTACAAAGGCTTCTGCTTTAGTCAAATCCATAATCTAAATATTGATTAAGATGAAAAAAAATAATAAATAAAAGATGTTTTAAATAATAAGAGAATTAGTAGGGAGTTAGTAGGCTACTGCTCTGGTTAAACCCAATCTTTTTTCTTTTTTTTTTGATTCCTAGGTCAATTTTTTTAAATAGCTCTCCTGACATTTTTTACTGTGGGAATTTCCCATAATTACCTTATGTAATTCCTTTTATTTGACCCTCTTTCTCTACCCACTCAATTTTACATGTAGAGAAGTTCTGGATGAAATTTTCAGCAGGATTGGAGTTGTGTGAAGGATTTTTTCGTGCGGAGGAGGGATATTTTGTCTTGGAAGAAATTTTCTGCATAGGGAATTCTCCATTGGGGAGGTTTTAGCGGGAGCTACTTTCCAGGGTTGTTTTCGAAGGGAAACATCCCATACAGGCGTGAATTTTCGGGTATGATTGAGAAACAATCGGGAATTTTTTTTTTTATTTTTCAAATAAAAGCATGCTAAGCTGAATTTTTCAGGCTGAATCATATGCCAAAAATGTTCTGAGAGGTATTTTCAACGAGGATGGAATCACCTGGGGGAGAGAGGATTAGCGTCGGAGGAACTTTTCAAAGAGGAATTTTTTAAAGGGAAGGAAATTTTCGACGGAGAAGGAACTGAGTTTCCCGGCATCATTTAAAGATGATCAGAAACTAAAAAAAAAACATTTTCTTTCAACTGAAAGTAAGGAGACACATTAAAACCAAAAACGAACAGAAACTATTCTGTATGTTAAGGCAGGTGCCCCCTCCTCACTACCTTGCTGTTTATGCTAAAGTTTGACTTTTTTATCCCATTTCATTAGGAATGGCTCCTATATAGCAAGAACAATTAATTAGAATAAAAGGATTTTTTGAAAGCATTACAAATTTGAGCGTGAAGAGCGAGGTATTGACTAGGGGAAGCCCCTCTCGTATGCGGAATTATGTATGTTCATTTCATAAATCACGCTTCATTTATGAAATCACCCTTAATCATAAGACGATCAGATTAATTAAATATTTGGTTAAGCGGCACTAACACCAAACTATTTTCTATGGCTACACTATCATGAATCCTTGCAAGAAGGGCTTTATTCAAACAAAATTTGGACTTGTCATCTTATCATAATAACGATTGATTATACCCTTTATATTTTCTAGCATTAGTATCTTAGTTTTCTGAGGATTCTTATCCATTGGGAGACAAAGATATGTCAACTTATCACAAGCTTAAACTTTAGCACTATTCAAATCTATAGTTACACCATAACCTCTTCTCACATCTACCTCATTTAAAATGTGGTAAAGCTTTCTAATTTAGTGAATTATTAAATTAGTAAAAATATATATGAAGCAAATATAAAGTTTTGAAAATACCACTTTTTAAGATAAGGATACAAATCGTGGAATGCGTGGGTTTGGAGGGAACTTGCTCAATAACCAATTTCCTGGCTAAATGCGTCAATTTACCGGAAGGACGTGGTTAGGTTTTTCATGTATATACCCAGATACATTTTGAGACTGAAGGCAGATCTTATATTGACTTTGCCGGACTGAACCTCTGCCCGTTTGTTTTCTCATTAGAAATACTTTGGGTCTTTGTCTTATAATTGTAAGCGTCTAAGTATCTTATTTATATTTTATTGTTGTTTTATTGAGACTTGTGGTCTACTTAGGACAGCCAGTCCCAGTAGACAGATAATATCCGATTATTTTATATGTTAAATTAATAAAACTATTGTGTTTTAAACAACCTCTCTACGATCCATTTTTAGCCTCTTGAAAATCCCCAGTCGGTACGCCTCATTAGTTCGGTCATAGCCTAAGGCACGCTACCAAAGTTAAATTACCTAAGGGCCAGAGTTTATCTCCCCTATAAAGGGAGAATAAAGGCATCTAAGACTACAACCCCCAAATACCACAAATAATACGTCATAACAACTAGTGGCCGCTAGAAAAACTGGGTCGAGAAGGCTAGATAAAAATAGTAGACTGAAATAGAATGGTTTTACCAGAGAAAAAAATGACTTCCCTATCAACAGTACTTGAAATTGCAAGAATTATACTAGAATACGCGGGAAATTCAGATGTAGATGAGTTTATCAAAACATTAAGAGTTTTCAACGAACTAACTGAATCGTTTGAAGATAAGATCAAAGAGCAATGCGTTGCAGCCAGATTATAGGGAAGGGCCCTTAGAAATTTTGAGGTAATTAAGGAAAAAGAGTCCAAGGACATCGGCACTCTGATCGAATATTTTAAAACAAGATTTATTGAGACAAGCATCTCAGAGAGTCTAAGAACAAAGGTAGTCACATTCAATACCTCAACTAGTATCAGGGAATATGCAGACAAAATTTGTAGATCTGTGTGTTTACAATGAGAGATAGGCAGAAATGACAAGACAGTACAGAAAGTACAACTACATACTTTTACCCAAGGGTTGACAAAAAAGTTATTAAGACTGATATTATCGCAAAAACCTGATAATTTAGAGCAGGCTATAATACTAGTCGAAACAGAGGTAAAAATTTATGAGGTTATGAAAAAGTTTGACCAGATGTTAATAAATAACGCAGAAGCTCAAGAAAATATAAAATATGAAAGATGACAGAAAAGGGTGAGCATTGAGGAGTCGAATCGTGAACCAAAAAGGCACGACGGAAGGCCGAGCGGTCACCGTCTAGGGACTGATAGCTGACAAATTGCCGACGAATCCTATGAGAGATTAGCATCCTTAATAACTGGAATAGCAAATATTATGGACATCACCTCCTCCACCTAAAGACAGATAGTTGGAGAACCAACAATGGACAGATCAAAAATATATAGAAATAGATATAGACCCCACAAGGAAGGACAAATTACCAAGCAAATATAAGAAAAGATTTTATTGCTATTATTGCAGCAAACCAAACCACTATGCAGCAGATTTCTGGCATAGAATACCAAAAGAAGGCCGGACTTGCAGAATAAGACACCAATTCAGAACGTAGGGGGACATAAATTCAGAAAGGCAAGAAACAAATAATACTTGACAAATACTTAATAATATTCCTGAATTTAGGCCTAGAAGGCAAACGGTTAACAATACCCAGGGTCAGAGCAGCAGCGCTGAAGAAAACTGGGATAACCCCAGAAATTTTTGGCCAAACAGTGGGCATTTAAACGAAAAAACCAGCCTGTAAGGGTCGACACAGCTGTTTCCTTATAAAGACCCCTATATATTTTAGAATATTGTGATACAAATACAAATAATAATAATCTACCGATTCTGGGTTGTTCTAAAATTGAGTATTTTCAAAATTTACCATGTTTACTAGATACAGGCGCATCCAAATCATTATCTAGAGAAAAAGTCTGTAATAGATTTTCTACTAGTGTCAAAAATTGAGTAATCAGATGCCAAAATACCCTGAAATCAGTGAAAGGCCGAAAACTGACAATTTTGAGAGAACGACCCCAAAAATTTAGAGCAGAGAATCAAGATAGAACAGAGACAGTAATAATATGTCGGCAGATACGATTTTCTTGTATTCTAGGAGTAGATGTCATCAGAAAATATGGGACTGTATGGGAACCCATACCCAATACAATCACAATAAACCAATCAAATGAAATTAATAGGCAAATTTGCTCAACGATAATTACAGAAAGTGAACGTTCGATTTATAACCTTATAGAAAAACGAAACATCACAATAGACGGGGGAGCGACAGCTCAAGTCCTAGCTTCACTAAATGAAAAAGAATGGAATGTTAGCACGATGTATGCTATGATGTACACGGGTGTACACCATAAAAGAATACCCTATGATTTTTGTGGAGAATCAAGTTATAAAAATTGAAAAGGGTAGAACATAATCACAACTATCAAATATAAGTAATGACAAAATATAACTGAACTATATAGAACTTGGATCAGTAGAAAAGATTTCAAATTCAGATATATAATCTATAAGCAGTCCAGAATTAAGAATAAACGTCACTTCTAACAACGAATATTTATCCTCACTAAAACCACAACCCCAAAAAGAGTATGCAATGGTGAAAATGAATTTATCTCACCAGTTTGGTGTAAAAAATTTAACTAGAAACTTAAGAACCAGGGTGGGAAATACTCTTTGGGATTTTAAATGGACTTATACAAGACAAAAATAAAATTAAAAATTAACTCATTAAATCACCAACAAGATATCAACAGAGGGCTCTCCAACGAAAACGGCAATGTATAAAACACTTCATCATTTAAATCCAGGGCTAGAAAGACAAATAAAAGAAATGGAAGATAAGGGTATAATTAAAGAAATCATTAGTGATTGGTGCTTTCTATTAGTAATAATTAGAAAAAAGATAACTTCTGGAGATTAAGTATAGACTTTAGAGCACTAAATACCGTCATAATTAAAGACGTGATGAAGTTACCAAGAATTGATTCAATTTTAGCCTCCTTAGGAGGTTCCAAATATTATACTGGTTTCCTTTTAATTGCGCGGTATTGGGAAATTACTTTAGATACAAAAGATAAGCATCAAATTATAGCATTCTTAGACGAAGAGAGAACGTTCATGCTTCAATATATACCATGTGCCTTATCATTTAGTCCAAATTGTTTTATTTGCCTAATGAATTTGGTGTTAAAAGACAACGAACCAGGTAGGAAAAAAAATACCTTAGCTTATTAAGATGATATAATTCTGTTTAATGAAAACTTGGAAGACTACTTGATCGGACTACTGGAAATACTGGAAAAGTTTGAAAAAAAAGGCATAAAATTCAAAGCAGAAAATTTAAAAATGCTAGTACCAAAATTAGTATTTCTTGAACACCTGAAAGAACCAAGGTACTATTTCACCAAATCTAGAAAAAATTACAGTCATAAAAAGTTTACAGCCTCCTTAAGATAAAAAAAGCTGCAGATCAGTTTGTGGGCTGTTAAGCTCTTTCAGACGATATATTAAAAATAATGCCACAAGAGCAAAACCTTTGACGAGTCTTTTAAAGACATAAGGTACATTTGAATCTCCAAAGGACGCAAAAAAAGTACTAAATAAACTAAAAAGAAAATTAATACTGGCACCTTTACAAACAATATCAGATTTGTCATAAGACTTCTGTTTATAAACATATACCTTGGGGTGGGGTATAGAAGCCATATTCTTGAACAATAATTCTGAAGAAGTAAAAGCAATAGTTCATTACGCCAGTAGGTCACTGACGGAAGCAGAAAAAAAATACTCGACAGTTAAAAGAGAGTTTTTATCAGTTGTAGTATTTGCAGAATATTTTCGACAATTTTTGCTTGGAAAAAAATGTATTTTAAGAGTAAACAAAAAATCGTTAGTTTGGCTACGTACGATGCAAAATACTTCAGCCTAACTAAAACTGTGGATACTACGTCTGCAATCATGTTCAAAATCTCCAATATAAATAAAGGGCCATACAAACATTTTACCAGACTATTTATCACGAAATCCAGATAAGAAAGAAAATGTGATAGCAACTATCCAGAACGAACTGGAAGGGGTAGAAATACTGTCTAATGAAAACATTTCAAAGCATAAAAATAAAGACAATTTTTGTTTAGCAATGAAATCCCTTTTATGAAAAGGAACGGAACTGCCAGAGCACTTTAAACATTTTTTAGAGGACCTAGGTAATTTTGATCTGGACGAAAGTAAAAATCTTCTAATAAGATACCATAGACCATCGCAAGAATATAGAAAAAATGACTTAAAAATTATTCCAGTGATTCCAAAATGTATGGAAGGAAAAGTTTTGCAGTGGCAACTGCAAGGATTGGCTATCACATGGGAGAAGCGAAAACTATGGGGAGACTGAAAGGGAATTTTTATTTTCCAAAAATGTGCTCAAAAGTAAAAGCTTTTATACAAAGCTGCCAAGAGTGCGCCAAACAAAAGTCGCCACCAGAGACCCCTAGGGCTGAATTAGGTCAATACCCCACCCCGTCAGGGGTAGGAGAAATAGTGTCAATAGACGTTTGGGGATCCGGGGAAGTTTACCAGTTTCCAGGAAAGAAAACAGGTGTGTAAAAACCAAAGTCGAACGTTTGGAATCATATCCATACAGTTTTTGAATTGAAAATGAAAACACGAAAAGCAGTGCGAAAGTTTAGGTCAATCACCTATTTTTAGAACACGGGGTTTTCCCTAGAGTTTTAATTACTGACAATGGGCCATGTTATAGAGCCAAATTATTAGACGAAATTATAGAATATCTGGGGGTTAGACAATGGTTTACTCGTCTTACCTTGCAGCCGCTAATGAAAGGAATGAACGCAAGCATAGGGACTTGTATTACTGGCTGAGAATACATTCAAGAGAGTAAAATGAAAAGGGGGATGAACTTTCACCATTTGTAGTCTCTGAAAATAATACGGCTTTTTCGTGTACCTTAAAAGAAACCTTATTTTTTTGCAACACATAAGAGATCCCAGAATTTGTTTAAATGAAATAGAAAATGACAGAATATATTATAACTTAGACCAATATAAGCTAGAAATAGTGATGCGAATGAAAAAAGCTATGGAAAAATTTAAAGACAATCTGAAAGATGCGAAAGCAGAACAAAAAGAAAAATGTGACAGAACAAGCAAAAATAAAAGGAATTACTGTTTAGGAGATTTGGTTTATTTTCAAAAAACAAATCTGGAAGGATCAAAAAGTTAAAACCAAAATGGGACGCACCTGAGACGATTACAAAAATTCTACCAAATAACTTAACATATGTTCTAAAACATCAGCATAAGGAAAAGGAAGAAGTAATACACCATAATAGGTAGTAAACCTAATTAAATTATACATATTTAGAATCAGCATTAAAAGGCAATTCTTTTGATATGTATATTGAAAAAAATTATTTTTTTCTTTCGGGGGGATATTTCAAAAAAAAAACGAAGGAGGATGGTTTACTGAAATAGAGTCATTGGAAGCTAGCAAATTTGGAGTTGATCTCAACCACGGCTGGCCTCTCGCTGTTAAATACTTGCAATGCTAAAATTATTTGTTATAATTAAAATGTAAAAATCATTATAATGGGAAAATCAGCAAGAGTTTACATTAAGTGCCGGCTATGTGTACAAGCTAGCTGTAATCTTATTATAATTAGTTATAGTTTAATATAATAATTTTTGGTAAAAAGAAAAAAAATTAAAGACGATAATTAAGAGTTATAAAGGTTTAAGCAAAACTTAGAATAAGCTTAGAAAGCAAAACGAGTGAAAAGCGATATAAAAATAAATTATAACCTAAAAACTTACCAGGAGGTAAAAACCAAGGACAAAATCCAGTAAAACTAAGCCAAAAATTAAACCTCATCGTCACGAACAAACCACAGTAGTTCAAGATAATAATTTTAACTCTAGCGATGTTTTGGATCTGAGAAAACGAAATGGCACAGGAGAATCCTAGTTTAAACAATTGGTTTTCACTGTGACAACTCAAACACCCAAATTCTAAGCCGTCGAACCCTAACAGAAACTAAACGTATCCACTTTTTATTTGAAAATAAAATATAACCTTTCACAACAAAAAAACTCGCAGTAATGAACAAATTCATTCTTGTAATTCTCCCAGATACAAGCTTATCAATAAACCTTAGATACGGAGCACCGAATTCAAAGTTATTTAGCCTTGCAAGGGAATTTTTGCCTCTCTTTCTTTGGCAAATAAAATAGTATTTTAAGCTAGGATAAAATTGGCAACCAATATATCGTAAAAATTGCATTTTAAGGAATAAATGAGAACTAGCAAATGCAAGGCAAAACTTAATTAAGTGTTCAAAAAAAAAAAAAAAAAAAAAAAAAACTACCGAACGTAAAAAAAAGAAATATAGAGATAAAGATATATTCCTTGGAAAATAACCACCTTTTTACTAAAGGGAAGAGCCTATGGGAAGATTGTAGCTACAAATAAAAAGTGTAGTTATACATAATATATTGTTTTGTCTCGTGATCTTAATAAACCTATTAGATTGAGCAGAATCACAAGGAAAACTGCTGTTGAGCCTACCAGACGCTTTTTATGGTGATCAAGCACCAAATAGATATTACCGAGGTGAGGGCACAACAAGAAGGTAAAAAGTCAGAGAATTCCATCTCAAGCTTTTTCAAACTAATTTTCGCGCTAAAAATTTAGATATTGTTTGATATAGTTTTGAAAAAAAAGATGTATATTATTTTTGAAAAGGATAAGTCTTGAATATTAGAATTAATACAGTTAAACCTGGTACTATGCAAAAAAAACTTTTCTCAGGTTTTTGACAACCCTTGATCACACGTAGCGCGTAGCGCATAGACGTAGTGTGATTTTTTTTGCGCCTCATAGTGCATAGAACTGTAATTATATTTGCAAACTCGTGTTACTAAGAAATGAACAATAAATCGCTCCCCGGAAAAAAAAGACTTACCTAGACGGAAGTGGAAAGAACCACTTATTATAAAGGACTTTTAGCCTTTACTTGAGGATATTTCATAACTGTTTAATTATTATGGGATTGTTTATATATGTTTTTAAATATTTTTTTTACAGGAAACTTCAAATCCCAGAGAATGGATGTAATAGCCCCTTTCTGCAAGAAACCAAAATCTCTCGCAAAGAAATTAATTAATTTAAAAAAAAGAACTTTTATTTGCAACCATATACAATGGTTGGCACTACGAGTGCATAAATATGAAAAGAAAAGAGTACGATAAATAGTGAAGCGAATTCTTTGCTATGACAGTAGTAATACTTTTGATTGTAATTAAATAGGTATTTTGAGCGTTTTGCTAATGGAAAAAAAGAGTTATAACACATTTTAGTGTTGCTTTTTGAGAAATTTACTTTGAAAAAAAATGCTCTGTGTATATTTAAATTACTATATAGTGTTTTAAAATAATTTTTAAAACTTTAACCAAATGTATTTATTGATAAATGTTGTATCTAAGTTTTGTTACTTAACAATGCTTGTGTAAATATATTACAAAATAGTTGTTTATAAACTGTTTTTAATTTACTTTAAATTTGAATTAGTGATATAATTTTATATGTAACTTTTTGACCTAAAGTCAAAGAATTAATAATTTTTTTTATTGTAAAATAATCAGTTTAGTATTTAAGTTTGAAAGAATAATCTAGCAAGGAACATGTTTCAATTTAAGCGGGATATTATTTTTGGAGTGATAAAAAAAAGAGGAAAAATTAATTAAAGTAATTAACTTTCGAATGCTTTGATATATACGAAAATTGAGTGTTTCATTCTACTATGTATGTAAAAATATATGCTTTATATGTATACTAATGTGGAAATTTATTTTAGAGACAGCCTTAGCTATTTTTTTGGAAATCAAATTTTTCATAAAATCCTTTTGGATCCATTTCTCAACCATTTCTTTGACGCATTTTTGGAAAGTAACAAATTTCAAAGCCAGTTCAAATATATCCTGATACTATCATCACATACCATCGGAAGCCAAACCATACTTGATCAACTGATATTTGGAAACTATACCAGAAATACAGACTTTACTACAAGTTCATCAAAAGTGAGATAAAATCAGAACTTAATTTAGGCATAGAAAATGTGCTACATAGCCCAATTGCCTATGTTATTGAAATATGTGAAGAATACTTTGTGAAAATTTAAAAATCAAATGTTATGTGAAATTTACCAAGGCATTTCTAAAACGAAAAATATACGGTATATCAACCACATCACACAGATAAATTAAATTATTAATGGGAATTAAATTTAAACTAAAAAAAATTCAAAAAACTATTCTAATATAAATCTAATTTAAGCAAAACCACTAATATTATGTATAAGCCGCTTGGGGTCAAGTAAAACAGAAGATGCATATGAAGAGGGTAAAAGAGTAATTGTTAGTCCTAGAGACAGAGAAAAAGAGAAACAAGGATGAATTTCAAATTGAAATCATTTGAAAAAAAAGAACATGGCCTATATTGGACCAGAAACATAACCCTAAGGAAACCCATTGAGGGTAGATGCACATAATGACCCAAAGATGGCAGTATAATAGCTGTAAACGATATTAAGTTGTTTTAAAAGTAAAATATTGAGAATTGGGAAAATTCTTCTTTAAATGGGGAATATTGTGGTAAAGCTTTCTAATATTAGTTAATTTTTTAATTTAGTAAAAATATATATGACGCAAATCTGAAGTTTGGAAATACCTCTTTTTTATTAAGATAAGAAACACATCCTGCTAAGCTCTGTTTAAGGGGAAATTAAGAAATTACCACTTCCTAGCTTTTACTTGGAAAGGTGTGGCTGATAATAATGTTTAAAAGATACATTTATCGGAAGGATAGATCATTTACTAATTTACATGACGGACTGACCTCTGATCTATTTATTTGAAATACTTTGTGACTTTATCTTATCTTTATCAGTGTTTAAGTGTCTATTTGTATATTATTGTTGTTTTATTGATACTTGTGGTCTTCTTGGGACAGCCAGTCATAGTAGATAGATTATATCTGATTATATTATATGTTAAATTAATAAAACTACTGTGTTTTAAACAACCTCTCTACGATCCATTTTTAGCCTCTCGAAAATCCCCAGTCGGTACGCCTCATTAGTTCGGTCATAGCCTAAGGCACGCTACCAAAGTTAAATCACCTTAGGGCCAGAGTTTATCTCCCCTATAAAGGGAGAATAAATGCATCTAAGACTACAACCCCAAAATACCACAAATAATACGTCATAACTAAAATCAAAGTGTCACATTTTGTTGGATTTAGGAAAAAATCAATTTCAGATGAATTTTTGGAAATTTCACGAAACAATATTCCTACCCTAGTGGTCCTACTAACATCAAAAAGCTCATTTACAGAACAAACTATCGATAAATCAAAACCTTTGTAAATGCTACAGCAAGAGAGTTGGCAATGATTTGGCAACGTTGCACTACCATATACTGCATTACCAACATCAGCAAATGTATAATAACCTGACAATGGACATTTTTTCACTAGATTCATTTGAATTTTTTTCAGTAAAGTCAAATTAAATTCTGGATTTTAGACAGCATAGGGGTTTAGAACCCCACTCATAACAATTTCTGCTCGTTTTGACTTTGTTATTTATTTTAATTTCTGTTTGTTTTGGGTCTCATTTATTTATTGATACTGATTTGTGGTAGTTATATGCATTGTAGATTATTTGATTCTATTTTTGGTTTAATGGAGTTCTTTGCTTTTTTTGAAAAACTGATTTTGTGAAAAAACATTTTATAATTAAAAAAAGAGGACATGTTTGATCCTGCATCTCCAAAAAGCATAAAGTATAACTCTGAAATATTTCGAAATGTGGAGAGGGATATCAAACACAATCAAAACACCCTTTGTCTTTGCTGGTTGTGAAACGGAAATATCGACGATATCTATTGAACGAATTCGGGTATTTGGTTGAAATTTTCAAGATATGTGGAGGTGATGTTGAAGAAAGATTTTAGGGCGACCAGCCCCTCCTTTTCTCTCTGTTTTGTATTGACACCCTAAAAATCTTTGAAACTTTGTAACTGTTATAATGGTCAAACTAGTCAAAAGTTGCAAGAGCTATGACTATAGGGGCTCCTGTCCACAGATTCCAGACGTGGAGTGATTGTCAATTGTACAATTTATAAATTATTTATTTTTAGGGTTTATCATTTTTTAAAGGATAAATTTTTGATTGTGAGTGTATCTGAAACGGTCTAGGGTATTAAGTTGAAGCTTTGGAGATCGCTTAGGAGCATATTATACTAAATCAAGAGGTACTAACTACATCCAATTTGTATAAAGGCTGATCTGCAGTATCTTAAAATCGACTTAAGGTATTGAATATGAACTTTCATGACATGTTTCTGGGGGGGTATTTGAAAGAGGTTGGAGGGCTGCCAGTCCCCTCTCATACCCTATTTTGCTGATTTCTCTCCAAAAACATTCAATCAAAGTTTGAAATAGTTTCTTGTTTTGAATAGTCCATTTTGAAAAGGTCACATAATTATGCCTATGGGAATAACATGACCTTTCAAAGCTTTGGAGAGGATTTCAGAACACAATCAAAACGTACTAAGTTGATGCTGGTTGTCAAAAAGGTGCATACGCAGTATCTATTGAACTGGCAAGGATATTAAGTTGAAAATCACAGGGGTTTTAAAAAATGATTGAAGGACTGGAAGCCCCGTTGCAATTTTTAGATGTCCCGTCCCCTCAAAACTGATCAAACTTTTGAAAATGTGATTTTGTTCAAAATACGCGAAAAGTCTAGTAACTATGCCTCCCGGAATGCAGTGCCCCCTTTTCCCTAAGCCCCCTTAGGGAAAGGACTGTAAATTATGAAATTTACCCTTTTTTAATTGCAGGGACTGTTGTTATAAAAAGAGGGAATGTTTGTTTGTAATTGCATTAGAAAAGGTTATTTGTATCAAGGTGAATCCTCAGGAAATGTTTTGGGGCATGTTTAACTAAATAGAAAAAAATACTATGTGCATCCAGTTTTTCAAAAAGGTGTATTTGTAATATCTTAAGAACGACTAACGGTATTAAGTTTAAATTTTCAAGGCATATTGAGAGGGACAAAGAAAAATGGTGTGAGGGAAACCAGCCCCCTTTTACTATTGTAAAACTACCGTAAAATAAAAACTCTGTCATTAAAATTGATAAAGATAAAGTAAAATAATGTACTTCCTAGGAAATATAGGGGAAAATTACTGTTTTAGAGTTACTCTATAGCTAAAAGACCAGTTTAGCTTTTTGTTTTGTCTATCATTTTGTCAAAATTTAATAATTTCTTTTAAAGATTTGATTTTACTGCGATTAGAAGAGATCTTTAAAACGTATTAGCCCTCCTCTCTTTTGAAAATCGATGGATAGAAATTTTCTTAACGTATATGAATTCAAGTTTTGTTAAAATACCATTTAGTTTAGAGAATATATGTTGGATTAACACTCATTTCATTTATTTATAATGAATAGGCTTTGATTTGCTTAGGGCATTGACACTGTAATCAAATTATCTAGCATTTTATTACTATATTATTAAAAAAAACTCATTCATCGAAAAAAAAAAATAAAAAGAAAACGCCCATTGTTCAGACAAGGGTCACTTTTGTTGCTGCCTCAATGCATGAGGATATGCATTTTGATTAAGCGTCTAAGACACCTTTGTTAAAAAGAGTAGGTGAAGTGATAGCACCTTGACTTGCAGCTGTATAAACAGAAACAAAACTATTCAGATCATTCGGTAGGCCACAGGGACAAAAAAACAAACTATTTTGTTGAGCACGTGTTAGATTAGATGAATTAGAAACCGGCAAGTTAAATGGATTTGTAATTTTGATGCGTACTTTATGTTGCAAATATAAAATTATCAAGGTACGAATAACATTGGGGTGAATGCCTCTTTTTGCCATATGAAGTAGCATGGTTCTTTGTACCAAGGAGTCGAATACACGCCTAACATCGTATGCTGCTAGAACGAGACTTTCTTGGACCAGTTCAACCTCCATTATGGCATTAATGTCAACACTAAGGGCATCAACGCACCCTATCCATTCTGAAAACCAAACTGGTATGGTCGCTACATTTCTCCTTTAGCTCATCAACAGAAAACAGCTCAAACAGTTTACAGAATGAAGTATATATTTTTATAGGTCTGAAAGTCAAACACTGAATGTTGGATTTGCCTTTCTTGGGGAGGGGTAAGATAACCAATGAAAAGGACAACGGTAATTTCAAATTATCAGCAATCATCTGAATGAGCACTTTTTGGTGTGCATGTGCAACGGGGTTTAAGTGGATGACAAGAGACGCTCTAATATTATTTAGGACAAACGAAGCTTTTGGTTTCAGGTAGTTGATTGTCATTGTTATGGCTTACATTGTTACAACTTAGTGAGACTCTGGGATGTTGTGTTTTGGGTAGTAAGGGATTTCCAAATGGAATTGGGCAAATCAGAAACTCTAAGTGAATATGAATCAATAACGCCTGCACGGTGACGAGCCATTATGACGAGCCACGGTGACGAGCCAAACTGAAAATCAAAGCTTTGCTCGGGAGCGCGCTTTGGAAAATTTTGACTTTTTCACCAATCCAAGACTTGAGTGCTGATGCGGATTTTCCAAAATGGAACCACTGCTTTTTTCCAAATTTTTCCAAGTCTTTTTTAGCAAATCTCAGCACAATAAAAACTCAGAGCAATCTGTATCTTGGTTTAATCAAAAGAGCTTTAATCAAAATCAAAGTTAATCAAAAATCAACTTTTTGATGTGGGAGCAAACGAATCATATCTCAGTCAATCTTTGAAAACTACTTAAGGTTGGGCCTATCTATGTTCATTACTTTAAGTGTTACATCTAATTTAAAAGACCTTGCAATGGGAAGGTGGTCTGATAATTGATAATTGAATTTAACAGGATCTACATAACTTGTGAAATCAATCCAAGTAAACACACAGCCTAGATCTGATGCATTAAAGAATTGAGACTATTCGTGAAAATTTCAGATTTCGGCGGCATAATCAGCTTATCAGAAAAATACCACGGAAAATTGTAGCATGAAGTAATACCGCTGATCTGGAAGAATTAATTTCAAAATTAAAGTCCCGAACAATACCACAAGGGATATTAAGTTTTGAACTTGTCGAATACGCGCCATTGTCAATTCTGTAAATAACAACCAACACCATAAAATACCAATAATGCCAAGACCAATGGAATTATTATGCCAACATACCAATTACCATAATAATAATGGCAAATAACACCCTCTATAAAACTAAATGACCACCATTTATAATAGTAAAAATTCGTAAGTCTAATAATAGCAACGCCAGGAAAATGAGCTAGTTGTTCCAAAAGTATGTATATACCTTTATCATTTTGGTATCCTGTGATTGGAGCTTCTTGGGATATACATACCTGTTAGAAGAATCATCAGAAATATAATATATTTTTTTTTACTATATTTGATGCAGTTTTTTAAAAAAGGAAAAAAATGTGCACATATTTCACGAAAATAATGAGCCAGTCGAATTCAGATACTTCATTCAGATACTCTATTTTGAGACCAAAATTTGTGAATTCCATGAACAATATTTTTAAGTAGCCTATATTTTGAAAATACGGATACATATTGGTTGCATATATCTAATCATTGTTTATACATACTTTCTATAAGTAAAAATTTACACACGTACTTTTTATAGGAAAATCTCTTCGAAGTTGCGAAAGAAAAAGAAAAGTTTGTTTTCAATCCAATTTTTTTTTTTAGGAGAATGAAGAATTTTAGATTAAAATACTGAATAAATAATTGAATTAGAAATGAAATATTTCAAGTTTAGTTTGACCAGCACTAAAAACTAAAATGCTGTTAAATACTAAAAACACTTAGATTCCACTAAGATCATTGTGGGTTCTCCAATATCAAGATTTTGTCTATTAAGATTAAGTATGTCAATTCAAATGATAGTACAAACAAATAGACAAAAATCTCAAAAAGAATTACAATTTAATACGTCCACGCCCAATAGAAGTAAAAGAACATAATAACTAAATGAGAAGAATTCAGATTGCACAAAACTAGTAAAAGCTATAAACATAAAAAACACACACAAATAACTGACTAAAGATAAGATATTAAATAGTTTTATAAAATATTAATTTAAAATAATAGAAAGAATACAATACACAGACGAAGATTTAAGAAGACAATTCGTAATACAGTCAATGAGCGTAGGTAACTTATAAGAATGGAAAATGCCCTTAATATCGACAAAAAAATATTAACACAATCTCGTGGTTTGCTACACTTGTCATTTCTTAAGCTCTGTAATCCTTTTTCCGTCCTTAACTGAGTTTGTAGACTTACTACTTAACTAATTTTACCAACGACAGAAATTAAATAAATTATTCTTATTATTACACAGAAACAAATAAGGGTTGCCAAATGCTAGACACAGTTTAGGGTCTTTTGTTTACACACTACACTAGCGCCAATTTCCACTTTCAGCGCCAGTTCAGGACCGTCTGTGTTCCTAATTTAGCTTTCATTATCTCCTATATCTTATTTTTGAAGTCATTGTAATTGCACAATCAGCTGTATACTTTTAAAAGACAAAACAGGGATAAATTTAGGAAATACACTTGCAATCAAAACATTTTTATGAAAAACTGTGTCAGGGCAAAATAATTTTTTCACGAGATCCTTCTTTTTGTTTCTTTTTTTCAGAAATTGAGGTGGAGATGTGGGGCTTTCCCCGCTCATATCCGCATTTTTATCAATAATTGCTTGTCTCTTGGCTACCCTCTTTAGTTTCTATTTTTATCTGGAAACTCCATCGTTGAAGTATCTTTAATTTTTTTTTTCATCTTAATCAATATTTAGATTATGGATTTGACTAAAGCAGAAGCCTTTGTAAGGTCTGCCCAAACTCCCAGCAATCAAAGGAATCATTGTCCGTAATTTGTTTTTGAATATAAAAATCAAATCAGGAGCGTATTTCATAATTCACCGATCAGCACCCAGATCAACTTGATTGCTAGGATGTTTAAATCCTTGCGTAGGGCCAACTTATTTTTTCTTCTTGCTTCGACTTCACATATGGAGTAGACACTTTTAGATAATTAAAAAAAGTGCGAACCGAACCAAATCAAAAAGATACTATATGGTAAAATCCACTTGGAGCAGTATGTCGCCCTGGTTTCCCTCCAACCACCCAATAACTTTGAGATTAAATGATGAGAGTATCTGAATAAATTTCCAGACAAAACTGATTTATATACTTCAATATTGCAATTGATGTATTGACAAGGAGCAGGTTCTTGTCCACAATCTGTAATTTGGTTTCTCTTGCACTTAGAAAAATTGAAAGAAATCCCACAATTTTTTTTTTAAATATATTAGACATGAAAATAGACATTCCCCCCTAAAATAAATATTAATTTTAAAAAAAGAATGAAACTTAATATATTTGATACAGTTTTTTAAAAAAGGGAACAAATGTGCACACATTTCACGAAAATAATGAGTCAATAAATGACTGAATATCCCATGTTTTGGGGAAAATAAAATAAAAATCTTATATACTTCATTCAGATAATCTATTTTGAGACCAAAACTTGTGAATTCCATGAACAATATTTTTAAGTAGCCTATATTTTGAAAATACGGATACATATTGGTTGCATATATCTAATCATTGTTTACATATACTTTCTATAAGTAAAAATTTACACACGTACTTTTTATAGGAAAATCTCATCTAAACTGTAAAAGAAAAAGAAAAGTTTGTTTTAAAATCAATTTTTTTTGATGAGAATGAAGAATTTTATATTAAAATAAAGAATATGTAATTGAATTAGAAATGAAATATTTCAAGTTTAGTTTGATCGGCACAAAAATTAAAATGCTGTAAACACTTAGAACACTAAAAACACTTAGATCCCACTAAGATCACTGTGGGTTCTCCAATATCAAGATTTTGTCTATCAAACTTAAGTAGGTAAATTCAAATGATAGTACAAACAAAGAGAAAAAAAATCTCAAAATGAAGTACAAGTTAATACGTCCACAGCCAATAGAAGGAAAGGAAAATACTAACTAAATGAGAAGAATTCCGCTTGCACAAAACTAGGCAAAACACTAAATATAGAAAAAAACACAAATAACAGAGTAAAAATAAAATCTGAAATAGTTTATAAAAGCTAAAATTAAAACATTTGAAAGAATATAAGAAACAGACCAATATCTATGAATACAATTAATACTACAGTCAAAGAGTATGGGTAACTTATAAGAATGGAAAATGACGCCAATATTGGCAAAAAAACATTGACACCATCTAGTGGTTGGCTACACTTGGCATTTCTCAAGCTCTGCAATCGTTTTTCTGTCCGTATCTGAGATTAGAGACTTACTACTTCACTAATTTTACCAACTACAGAAATTAAATAAATTATTCTTATTATTACACAGAAACAAATGATGGTTGCCAAATGCTAGATAACGTTTAGGGTCTTTTGTCTACACTAGCGCCAGTTTCCACTTCCAGTGCCAGTTCAGGACCGTCTGTGTTCATATTTTAGCTTTCATTATCTCTTATATCTTATTTTTGGGTTTTTGAAGTCATTGTAATTGCACAATCAGCTTTTTAAAAGACAAGACAAAGATAAAGTTAGGAAATACACTTGCAATCACGACATTTTTATAAAAAACGGTGTCAGGGCAAAATAATTTTTTAACGAGGTCCTTCTTTTTGTTTCTTTTTTTCGGGAATTGAGGTAGAGATGTGAGACTTTCCCCACTCATATCCGTATTTTTTATCAATAATTGCTTGTCTCTTGGCTACCCTCTGCAGTTTCTATTCTTATCTGGAAACTCCATCGTTGAAGTATCTTTTATTTATGAAAAAATCAAAATCAAATATAATTAAATACAACAATTAATCAAAAATATGTTGCAGACTCTACTGTTATGCATTAACAATTGAAACCGAAATACTAAAAAAATAGAATTGAATGGACAGTGAAGAAAAAAAAAAAAAATCTCATTTAAACAAAAGATGTGAGTTTCTCTTTTTCTTTTTAATGGGATTTATTACATTTTATTTTCCTTTTCTTTGTTTAGTATTTTTTTTCCTAATTTAAAGACTTTTAAGAGTGTAGCCGAAATATGTGGGATTTTTTGTTATTTCTGTGTTAAAAGATTTTATTTTATTTTTGATTTTCCTATTACATTTGTTTTTACCTGTTTTCGATAATTTTTTGTTCAACTCTATTCTTATCAGTATACTAACTCTTTGAAATATTTTTTTTTACGTTAAAAAGAAAATGAAATAAAATATAACAAATGATAAAATATGTTTTTATTACCTATCGATGACCAATGAAAAACACACTAATCATAACAAACATTGACTTACCCATTGAGCGTTGCTGCAACCTTATGGGACTGGATATTCAAGATACCTCCCCTCACACGACAAACTTCCCTTTAACAAAAAACGTCTCTTCAAATCACATTTATCATTGAAATTGCCAAAAAATTCAGAATAGACAAGTAAATTTATAAATTTTACACATCAGAGATAAATTTTATATTTTATTTTATAAGGGTAAAGGGAAATTAAATTTCCCTCGTTCCCCTTGGTAAAAAATGTAAATTTTTTCTTCCAAAAATGGATCTTTCTCCTCCTTATATTCCCCCCCCCCCCACAAAATAGCCCTTCCCCTGTTTATAACAATCAAAAATTTTAATTTACAAGTCTTCGATATATTTCTCCTCCCTCCCCCTGGAAGACTCCCTTTTTTAGAAAACTTGCCTCAGACACGAGCCCCTCCAATCCCCGCACAACAATTTTCCAAGGTATTAGCACCGCTACAATTTTTTTACTTTAACACTCTCTTACTACTCTCTCCTTTACCCTTCCCTTCCCCTCTCATTCTTCTCCTGACCCCCCCCCCCCCTACTACCTCAATAAAATAAAAATTGGTTTTTAGAGACGCCATAGAAAATTAAGCTACCACAGGTTTCCCCTACAAAGGGGCAAAATCTCTCCTGATAAGGTTTTCTCCGACAATTTTCTTCATTAGGCAATTGCACATAAATTGAAAAACATGATAATGCACAGATCGATAAACACAAATATTCATTTTTAAATCGTCATTCTTTCTATAATAAAGTAAAAACTGAATTCAACAAACAGATCTTTAAGCGGATCAAAATTAAAATGTTCGGCTCATTTTGGAGTAAAAATAAACTGGAATAATGCGTCGTAATTTCATCAAAACATCAGAATATTTTTTTACTTATCCTTTTGTTGTCAAGAAATCAAAACAGAAAAAAATTTCTCTACAAAGTTCTTATGTTAGTAAATATAGCTTTAAGGTTCTTTTAAACCTGATTGTATGGATAAACTAATATTTCTCATTTCTTTATTCTCTAAAGTTCACAAGACTTTATAATCACTTAAAAGAACGTTGCCAAATTGGAACACTCACTTGATGACCAGAAACCCCCCCCCCCCCTCCACCCTGAGTATAAATCTTGGCGACAATACCGAGGTATTTACTCAACCATACATACGCAAATTAGATTTTTTAAATCTGGAAATCGGAACTTTTTAAATACCCAATGGGAACGAAAAATATAAAACGAAAAACAAAAGAAAATCACTGAAGAAATAAACAAAATATTTAAAGAAAAAAAAAACTAATTAACTGATAAACAAGAATACAAAAAAACAAAAAAAAAAGAAGAAGCAGATTACAATGGAATTAAGCAAGGCCACAAAAATTGTTTTTGTACAATATCAACTAGCAGGTTTTTGCTTAGAATGGGTTGTTATATGTTTATTGAGATTTAATTTAGAAGAATATTCTCGCTTGCATATATCACACTTAAACGGTTTTTCACCAGTATGTACTCTTTGGTGCTTAGTCAAATTGCTAGACTCAGAAAAAGTTGTCTCACAGACATTATATTTGAATGGTTTGTTACCTGTATGTAATCTTTGGTGCTGAGTGAAATCGCTAGATTCAGAAAAAGATTTCTCACAGAAATCACATTTAAAATGTTTTTCCCCAGTATGAAATCTTTGGTGCGAAATGAGATTACTTGAATCACAAAAAGTTGTCTCACAGAAATCATAGTTATAGGGTTTTTCACCCATGTGCAATTTTTTGTGCTAGGTCAAATCCATTCACTGAGAGAAAGTTTTCTAACAGAACTCACACTTATAAGGTTTCTAACCAATATGTAATCTTTTGTGGTGAGTCTAATCGCAAGAATCAGCAAAATTTTTCTCGCAGAAATAACATTTATACGGTTGTTCACCCGTATGCACTCTTTTGTGGTGAGTCAAATCAAAAGAAACACCAAATGCTTTATCACATAGATCGCAGTTATAGGGTTTTCCACCCGTGTGCAATCTTTGATGTATAATCATACTGCTTAAACCACAATAAGCATTGTCACAAACATCACACTTAAATAGTTTCTCCCCAGTATGCAATCTTTGGTGGTTAATCAAAATTTTCGATTGAGAAAAGCATTTTTTACATACTTTACACTTAAATGGTTTATCCCCAGAGTGCAATCTTTGATGTATATCCAAGTTCCCTGATCTAGAAAAGCACTTGATGCACAAATCAGATTTATAGGGCCTTTTTAATGTTAGTTTTCTTTAATATTTCTCGTACTCTTCTTTTTTTTTGCTTTGCAAGCCACTCTCACAATATGGGTTCTGAATGTTGAAGCTTTTTGCCTCAGGTTTGGATTCATTGGAAGTTTCTCTGCATATTTTGACATCACTTGATGAAGGATCTTTAACTCCAATAACTAAAAAATACGGAAGAAACTTTACTAAACTTTACTAAAAACAATCCTCATTTCAGGCTAAGTGTTTCTATTTCTCATAACATCCAAAAAAAGAAAAATGTTACCGCCATAACACAAATTATTCGAAAAAAACAAAAGAATATGGATTGAAAGTTTATTATAAATGTTCATATTATTTCCTTGAAGTCCTAATAATTTTGAAGTAATTGAAGAAAAAGAGAAAATGTTTAAAATGTATTTGGTTTTCAATAAAGTGCGAATTATGTTCTGACAATGCATAGAGAGGGTTAGCCCAACTCTTCTTAGGTTCTGATCATTTTGAGTTTGACTCGGTTATTGATTCTAACTTCTGTTCATTTTGGGTTTCATTTTTTTATTGGTGGTAATTTAAAGTAGTATTAAGTTTCAAATTTATTCGACTTTATTTCTTCCAATCCTTGGATTATTAAGTCCTAACATTCATTTGAAAAACTTATTTTTTGAAAAGAGTTTTCCAAATCAATTTCTCTTCGATTTTATTATCATAATCTTTGGTAAAGAAAAATATGTTTTATAAATCTTTTTTGTCTTTCTTGACAAACATTCAGTTTTTTGCTATAAATTTATATATTTTGGCTGGGCAAAATTTGTAAGCGATATTTAGTAATATCCGCCTTTTTAAAAATCTGAATACAAGTAGTATATTTCGATATAGTTTACACCTCAACTTTCCCTGAAACTGAAACTTAATAGCCTATTTTGTTCCTAAAAAACTATATTTATGCTATTTTGACAACCCTGATGCACTTACAATCAATAGATTTAGTTCAGTGGTAAGAGCGGAGGCATAAATAGTAGTGTACACGATATCGTTGCTTTTATCCAACATATTCATGAAGGCTCAGAGAGAGTAGAAATTCCAGCAACAATGTATTTAGATTTAAAAAAGTATTCTATACAATATCCCATTGTATTCTTTTTTGTAAATTGCATAACTGTAGTCTGCATGAACTGTCGTCGGATCTATTTAAATCTTATATGGATAACAAAAAGCAGAAAATTGAAGGAGGCAATTCCTCTCTCCAACTGTTCCTCAGTCTTCGAGAGTTAGGGTACCTCAGGGCTCTGTCCTAGGTCCCCTGCTTTTTCTAACTTATATCAATAATTTCCACCGTGCTTTGGCAATCGTGTGCCTCAACACACATTTTGCTGATGATTCTCTTTCTAATGTTCTTGATTCGTGTTCATCAAATTTTAGTGTTTTGAATTTATGTAAAACTAATTTCATAATTTACGGCAGAAAATCAAATGTTTGCCCTCGCATTGTTCGAGTTACTTCTACAAAATATCTATAAGGTTATCTTTTAAGACCCACGCTTTACGAAGAATTCATTTTGCTGTGATTCAGTCTAGTATTAATTATTGTTTTCTCCTATAAATATCTGCATTTAAAAGATATATTAAACCAATACAGATTTAAAAAAATATATAGACCAAAGAATCATGAAATTTTTATTCCATCGCCTATTATTCATTTGCACTTGTAAAGAAGTCATCTACAGTATCTTTAGATACTTAACTTGATATACTTCCAGTGTCTCAAAAATTTACTTTTGGAGCAGTTCTTTTCAAATTTCCTTATGACATTTAGAAACTGCCGCCATATAATCTAAGTTAAAGTTCGTTCTCCCAATCATATTATTTAGGTAATCATAACACTAGACAAAAGAAGAGTATCTATATTGACAACTATATTACTGACAGATATAAATTTGCTTTCTTTGTGTCTACAGCCTGGTGCTGGGATACTCACAATGATCTTATTGACAAATTTATTCCTATCCTATTAAGAAAAAAGGTAATCTTAAATTTCATTTAGTTCAAAATTATTTGTAATTTGACGTCTATTTAATAAGATAAAATTATTTGTACGATTTTTTTTCTCTGGTTGAACGTGGATCTCTTGGCTATCTTCTAGTATTAATCTATATTTAATAATATTGAAATTTATTTATGAATCCTGGGCTTACTGCTACTTTCATATTACTGTAGTGTTATTGTATATTAGCCGTCGTGTTTATCTTTGTACTGTAGCGTTATCTGTTATTTTATCTTTGTCAAAGGCCTAGTTTTTTTTAGCTTGTCTCCCAATGGGCATATGTCAAATATATACATTTTTATGTGAATAATATAATAATGGAACTTTGAACTTTTACTTGAACTAACCCTGAAAGTCTCAATTTGATATCCTCTGCCGTTCTTGAAATATTCCTGAGACGTATCATTGATAACAAATGTAAACATAGTATCTTTTGATTTCATTCTGAAGTACGATAAACTTTCCCTGAAAGTTTCTATTTTAGATCCTAGTCCTGGAAAATAACCCCTTGATATCTTGACAACCTGTATGCACTTAAATTGTCTTTATTTAGTTCAATAATAGATGTAATAGTTGTAGATATTATCACAAGTTATTGGAATATTGGTAGCCAAGAAATTTTCAGCTAAGACGATGCTGGTATATTGCTAAAACATCCATTTAATAGCTCATGAATGGCTTTTGATTCAGTTCAGAATCTCCTAGCCATTCCTTGAAAATTTCACTGATATCATTAGCATTAATACATTCTTAGACCACACTGGCTATACATGACAAATGAAACTCAGAGAGGAAAAACAATGACAACTTTGATTCGGCATTGGCGTTGCATATTTTTGTAAATCCGACCCATATGGTTCTTTTTGACGAGACAACCTTAATATCTAGTGTAAATGGCCTACCCCAAACTTTTCAAGAGGATAATTGAGATAAAAACAAAAATATTGCAATAAATAGAGATACTGGAGATATTTCATTAAGCCCAATTTACGACAGTTTAATTTTTAAGGACTCAATCAACCTTTTCACCCCCTCAATGACTTGAATAACTTGAAAGGTAAAACTTGAAAGAACTTGTTTGCACATCAAATGATGAACGAATTTGTCGGCCAGCCAAAGCAATAGCAAAACAAAGGATTATTGCACAGTCATTATGGTAGATTTATTTTTCGTTGATTCCAACCTGATTCTTATTTAGTTTCTGTTCTGTCGTTGTCAAGTAAACTTCGAAAGGTTCGATTTTTGTTGGTTTCTTTTTCTTTTCTTTATTTTTTATTTAGCATTGATGAGGACTCGGCGGAGGTCCTTGTTAAAAGATTTGCTTTATTCTTCTTATTCATGGTTCGCCACTGGCTGACAAAATCCTCAATTTTTCGCTTTTTTTTATTTTATTTTTCATTTTGTTATTTTCTTTCCTCTCTGAGTTTCAATTATCATTAGCATTAGCAATAATAGTAGTCATAGTAAAAAACGTATCAGTAAGACTATTGGAAGTAAAATTAGTGATACCAGTAGTAGTTATAGTATTTAAATTGTAGCTTTTTGGTCTTTTTCAATATTCCTTCTTCATACCCTGATACCCTGATAGTTTCAACTTAATATTTTAATCTGTTTCTGAGATGCTGCTAATAAACTCTTTTGAAAGCCTGAATGTACCTAGTTTGTTTTGATTTAACATAGCGTCCTCAACAGCAGTTCCTGAAAATTCCACATTAAGACTATATAGCCTTAGTAACAGTAGTACAAGCAGCAGTAGTATTATTACTAATACTTGTAATAGTGGTATGCATGTAGTCCATTTTTATTAGTTCAACCTACACCTCAACATGCCCTAAAAATTTCAGCTTAATACCCTAACCCATTCTGCACATACTGCTAATATGCCGTTTTACAAGCTAGCTTACACATAGCGTATTTCAGTTTAAGTAAACAAACGCCACATCATTTACAAAAAATTCGTCTATAATAACTTTAGCCTCGGTATTAATATTAATAGTAGCAGTAGTATGCATATAGTACCTTAGGGCTGGTTGAACATTCCCCCAAACATACAATGACATTTTCAACTCAATACTCTAGGCTATTTCTGAGATATATCTGGTACTCTCATTATATATCCTGCAATGACATACTGTATTATGAGTCAGTTCAACACCCACCCGAACTTTCCCTGAAAGTTTAACAGTAACACTCTTAGCTGTAGAAATACTTCTACAACCTACTACCAGTAGTAGTTGTAGCAGCTCTCAGTGCACTAAAGGTATTCCGGTTAGTTCAAGATCACCTTCAACATGATATGTAAGGTTAAGCTTAAGTCCCTAGACTATTCCTGGGATAATGCAGACACACCCATTTGACAATCTCCACGCAAAAAGTGTATTGGTATAGTTCATCATAGCTCTCAACATTCCCTGTATGTTTCACCTTCATAACCTTAGCCTTAGTAGTAGTAGTCGTAGTAAAAGTAGCAGCAGTAGTAATGGTAGCAGTGAGTATAGAGTGCCTTTTTCCTAATTCAACCTCCCTTTTAGCACACACTGAAGTTTCAGCTTAATACTCAAAACTATTCCTAAGACATTGCTCATATATCCTTTTCACAGCCTGAATGCACATAGCGGGTTTTATTTCGTTCAATATTCCATAAAATTTTCTTGAAAGTGTCACTTAAAAACCCTTAGCCTTAGTAAAGGTCACAGTCATTAGAGTAGGAATAGTAGTAATAGTGGTGACATGAAAATAAAGCTATTTGTTGTTGAACATCCCTCTAAGCACGCACTTTTATAGTTTCAACTTAATACTCTAAGCCGCTCTGAAGATATTGCTCATAAGCCCGTTTGAGAACCTGGATGCATATTGTCTCATCTTAATACAGTTAGCGTCACAAGTAGCAGTAACAGTAGAATTCTCATAATGCCTATCAGTTAGTTCCAACTCCGCTTGAACATACCCTGGAAGTTTCAACTTAATGATCTAAGCAGTTCCTGAGATTTTCCAGATACATCCTTTTGACAATCTACGTACTCATAATGTGTTTTGATTTGATTCAACGTTCCCCAAAATATTCCCAGAAAAATTCAACTTAATACCCTTAGCTTCAGCAGTATCAATAGCAGCACTGCCAGTAGCAGTATAAACATAGCATCTTTTGTTTTTTTTTTAACATCCCCCTCAATACACATTGAAAGTTTCAACATTCTATTTAAAACATTTTCTGGGGCATTGTTGATACGTCCTTTTGACAACCTGCAAATACATAGTGTTTTATTTTCAGTAAAGTATCTTCTCAACATTCCCTGAAAGTATCACTTTAATACCCTAACTTTAATAGTAGTAGTAGTGGTAACATGGAAATTTTGCCATTTAGTTAGTTTAACATCCCCCACAACAAGCCCAACTTCATACTCCAAGCCATTCCTATGACATTACTAATCAGCCCATTCGATAACCTATATGCACATGTTTTGATCTAGTTCAGCTTTCCCCAAAATGATCCTTGAACTTTTCGCCTTAGTAGCAATAGCAGTCACGATAGTAGCAGTTGTAATACATACGTATTGCCTTTTGGGCAGTTGAACATACCCCTCATTAGACCCTTCAAGTTCTGAATTAATACTCTTAGCCACTCCAAAGATATTCCTGGCAAACTCTATTCTTTTGACAACCACTGTACACAAAGTTTTGTTTTAAGATTTATTTCAGTAATGTATTTTGAACTTAAAAACCACAAAGTACATTAATCAGCAGCCAGAACACGCATCATTTAGAGTTCGTAAATCATCACCTATTTTTGAGTTACTGTTTCATCTCGATTCAGCTTTACCATAGGTTTATTAAAATACATTGAAAGAAGGTAACACAAACTTTCTTATTAAGGTAAGTTAACATTCCAAGCATTGAGTCTTTTTTTTTTAGTGATTGTTAAATTAAATATTATATGATAAAAATAATTATTTGAAAAAAAAAAAAATCTGATACTTAACGTAATTTTCAAAAAAAATTGAGCCCAATTACTGAGTGTCGGGTTAAAGTTTATATTTTTATGAATATCTGTGCAAAGAACCGAAAAGTACAACTTCCCATTCCGGAAACATACAAAAGTCTGGAGCATCAAAGACCTCCTCACTTTTATTTGGCAAGGTATCCTCAAGTTCTGAAACAAAATTTAAATTAAAGTGACGCAAAACACATTCAAAAGTAAAACCTACAATACAAATCAAGCTACTTTTCTCACCAGAATCGATTAGCCCCTAAAAATCAAAAATAAACCATAATGGGATAGAAGAATATATTAGTTAGACTAGTTCCAATGTTTGGAAATCTTTAAGATAGACGATTCTAATATATTCTCACCTTTGCTTGCAACTCTCCTCGGGCAAATGGAGGGCTTCAAAGGGACTTCAAATAACGTTGAAGGGTCCCACTGACTTGTAATGTACACCTTTGTAGGTTACGACATCTTTGTAATAATCCTCGCAGAGGATTTTGCGCAGCACTTTGTTGGCGTTGAAGATTGTAAAGGTGTTGTTGCTCTAACGTAATATCTCTTTCTTCTTCGCGTTCATTTTTGACTTGTTCGGATTTTCGTTGTCGGTTGTCTCCTAACACTACAATTCTTTGTTCTACACATCATTTTTGAAACTTTTTTGATACTCGCTTTCTCACTATTGTTTGCTATTCATGCTGCAACTTATCTTCTGATCATACATTTCTTTGTGCTCTATGTGGAGTATTTTTTAACCGAATATTCCTATTTTCTTCACTTCATTAATTCTTTCTGTGCTCGATGTCGCACGTCTGATAACCACAAAGTTCTTCGTTCTTCACTTTTGTTTTTGACTTGTTTTAATTTTTGTTGCCGCATATCTTCTAACCCGATAATTTTCTGTTTTTACTTTTGTTTTGACTCATTCTGACACAAGTATTCTAACTGTATATTTGTTTGTTTTTCATTTTCATTTATCATTACTAGAAACAAAAAAATCAATAACCTTTACATTGGTTTCTCAGATTGGTCTTTTCACAATTGATGGTCAAGGTTGTAAATTTGTCTTCTAGGCATTTTGACACTGCTGAAAAGACCTTTTGTAAATAAAATAATAGGAAAAACTAACTGTGTTACAATAAATATCCCTAAAAGTTTATCACTGTGTGATAACAGAAATTGTTTTCACACAGTGGATTATTCCTGGTGACAAATCCCACGGAGAATTACTCTACCGGAAAATCATGTTCCACAGTCAAATCCCCCACAGAATTTAAACCCACTGAAAACTTCCTCCATGCAATTCCACCGACCAGACAAGTCCACGAGTAAAAATGAGCCACCAATGAGAAAATAAGACAAATAAAACGAACTTTGTATGGGGATTCCGGGAAATTTCCACTTTGTAAGACTTCCCCTCGAAAGCTTACCCTCAGACACGTCCCTCTCAGTGGAAAATTATCCCCGTAGAGAATACCCCCGCCCCCTAGTAATGACCATATAAAAATAAAAAACTTCCCAATAAAAAATACCACAACGTAAACGGTGAGCAAATTACATAATTCCCCATTCACTATTCCACAGTCCCAAAGGCATAGTTATTGGACCTTTCAACTATGCCAAACAAAATGGCAGTCTCAAAATTTTGATCGGCCGACTTTGGGGAAAAGGGTGCATGAGAGGGAACTAGTTCCTCTCCGATCTTTTTGGTTACTTAAAAAGCACACTAGAACTATTAATTTCTTTTAGATAAGCCCTCGCCAATTGTTTTAGGGATATTGGTTCGGCACTATAACATTCTGGGGAGAAAGAAAAAAAACGATCCTGCGTGATTATTTTCCAGGCCAAAAAAAAAAACAAAATTCCAGATTTTTGCATATGGGAGCTTGAAACCTCTACATTGGGGTTTACTGATATGACTAAATTGAAGGTAGGATTTTCAATAAGATTTCATGACTTTTAGGGGATGTTTCCCATCTTTTTAAAAAATATTTGCTTTTCGGGGTTTTTCGTCTCATTGAAAACAAATGTAAACATAATACCTTTTGATTTCATTCTGAAGAAACATAAACTTTCCCTGAAAGTTTCTACTTTAGATCCTAGTCCTGAAAAATCCCCCCTTGATATCTTGACAACCTGTATGCACTTAAATTATTTTTATTTAGTTCAATAATAGAAGTAATGGTTGTAGAAATACTCGCAAAAGTTATCGTAATATTGGTAGCCCAGAAAGTTTCAGCTTAATACCCTAAGACGATGCTGGTATATTGGTAAAACATCCATTTAATAGCCCATGAGTGGCTTTTGATTCAGTTAAACATGTCCTCACCATTCACTGAAAATTTCATTAATATCATTAGCATTAGCAATAATAGTAGTCATAGGAGAAAACGTAACGGTAGGAATATTGGAAGTATAATTAGTGATAGCAGCAGTAGTAAAAGTATTTCAATTGTACCTTTTTTGTCTTGTTCATTATTCCTTCATCATACCCTGAGAGTTGCAACTTAATATTTCACTCTGTTTCTGAGACGCTGAAGATACACTCTTTTGAAAGCCTGAATGTGCCTAGTGTATTTTGATTTAACATAGCCTCCCAAATAACAGTCCGTGAAAATTCAAGGGACTACGACTACTAAATGTAGTCGTAGCAGTAGCAGCTCTAATAGTAATAGTAGCAGTACCAGCTGTAATAGTAGTAGTAGAGTGTGCACATAAGGTCTTTTGGTTGGTTCAAGATCCCCCTTAACATGATATGTAAGGTTAAACTTCATTCCCTAAACTATTCCTGGGATATTACTGACACACCCTTTTGACAAACTCCACGCAAAGTGTGTTTTGATATAGTTCATCATCTCCCTCAAGATTCCCCGAAAGTTTCATCTTCATAAGCTTAGCCTCAGTAGTAGTAGTCGTAGTAAAAGTAACAGCAGTAGCAATGGTAGCGGTGTGTATAGAGTGCTTTTTTCTAAATTCAACCTCCCTTTCAGCACACACTGAAAGTTTCAGCTTAATACTCAAAACTGTTCCTAAGACATTGCTCCAATATCCTTTTCACGGTCTGAATGCAAATAGCGTGTTTTATTTCGTTCAATATTCCATAAAATTTTCTTGAAGGTGTCACTTAAAAACCCTTAGCCTTAGTAAAGGTCGCAGTCACAAGAGTAGGAATACTAGTAATAGTGGTGACATGAAAATAGCGCTAATTGTTGTTGAACATCCCTCTAAGCACGCACTTCTATAGTTTTAACTTATTACTCTAAGCTACTCAGAAGATATTTCTTATAAGCCCGTTTGAAAACCTATATACATAGTGTCTTATCTTAATAAAATTAGTGCCCCAAGTAATATTAATCAAGCAGCAACAGCAAAATGATCGTAATACCTTCTGATTAGTTCGAAATCCACCTGAACATACCCTTCAAATTACAAATTAATGACCTAAGCCGTTCCTGATATTTCCCACATACATCCTTTTGACAATCTACCTACTCATAATGTGTTTTGATTTGGTTAAACTTCCCCAAAATTATCCCTTAAAAATTCAACTTAATACCCTTAGCTTCATCATTATACATATTAGCACTGCCATTATCATCTTAAAAACAGCATCTTTTTTTTTTTTTTTAACATCCTCCACAAAACACACTGAAATTTTAAATATTATATTTAAAACAGTTTCTGGGGTATTTTTTATACGTCCTTTTGACAATCTGCAAGCAAATATAGTTTTATTTTCAGTTCTGCATCTTCTAAACATACCCTGAAATTATCACTTTAATACCCTAGCTTTAATAGTAGTAGTAGTTGCAGTAGTGGTAACATGGAAATTTTGCCATTTAGTTAGTTTCACATACCTCACAACAAGTCCAACTTCATGCTCTAAGCAATTTCTAGGACTTGAGTGATAAGCCCATTCGACAACATATATGCGCACTATGTTTTAATTTAGTTCAGCTTTTACCACAATGATATTTGAAATTTTCATCATAGTAGCGACAGTAGTGACGATAGTAGTAGTTGCAGTACATGCATATTGCCTATTGGTCCGTCGAACATCCCCCTCATTAGACCCTTCAAGTTCCGAATTAATACTCTTAGCCGCTCCGAAGATATTCCCGGCAACCTCTATTCTATTCTTTTGACAACCACTGTACACAAGATGTATTTTAAAATTTATTTCATTAATTTATTTCGAACTTAAAATCCACAAAGTACATCATTCAGCGGCCAGAAAACGCATCCTTTAGAGTTCATTAATCACCACCTATTTTTGAGTTAATGTTTCATATTGATCCAGCTTTACCATAGGTTTAGTAAAATATATTGAAAGAAAGTAACAGAAACTTTCTTCCTAAGGTTAGTAAAAAGTCCAAGTATTTAGTCCGTTTGTTTTAGTGCTTATTCAATAAACTATTATCTGATAAAAATAATTCTTTGAAAAAAAAAAAAAAATAAAATCTGAGATGTACCTTCATTGTCAAAACATATGGAGCCCAATTGCTGAGTGTCGAGTTCAATTTTATATTGTTCTGAATAGCTGAACAAAGAACCGAAAAGAACAACTTCCCATTTTGGAGACATACAAAAGTCTGGAACGTCAAAGACTTCCTCACTGTTATTTGGCAAGGTATCCTCAAGTTCTGAAACAAAATTTAAATAAAAGTGACACAAAACACATTCAACAGTAAAACCTACAATAGAAATCCAACTACTTTTCTCTTCAGAATCGATTAGCTCCTAAAAATCAATAATAACCCATAATGGGATTGAAGAAAATATTAGTTGGGCTATTTCCTATGTTTGGCAATCTTTAAGATAGACGATTCTAATATATAATCACCTTTGTTTGCTACTCTTTCCTCAGGGAACCGGAGGGCTTCAAAGGGAATACAAATAACGTTGTAGGGTCCCACTGACTTGTAATGTACACCTTTATAGTTTACGACATCTTTGTCATAATCCTCGCAGAGGATTTTGCGCAGCACTTTGTTGGCGTTGAAGATTGTAAAGGTGTTGTTGCTCTAACGTAATATTTCTTTCTTCTTCGCGTTCATTTTTGACTTGTTCGGATTTTCGTTGTCGGTTGTCTTCTAACACTACAATTCTTTGTTCTACACATCATTTTTGAAACGTTTTTGATACTCGCTTTCTCACTATTGCTTGTAATTCATACTGCAGCTTATCTTCTGATCATACATTTCTTTGTGCTCTATGTGGAGTATTTTTTAACCGAATATTCCTATTTTCTTCACTTCATTAATTCTTTCTGTGCTCGTTGCCGCACGTCTTATAACCACAAAGTTCTTCGTTCTTCACTTTTGTTTTTGACTTGTTTTAATTTTTGTTGCCGCCTATTTTCTAACCCGATAATTTTTTTTTTTTTACTTTTGTTTTGACTCATTGTGATTCTCTATGACACAAGTATTCTAACTGTATATTTGTTTGTTTTTCATTTTCTTTTATCATTACTAGAAACAAAAAAAAATCAATACCCTTTACATTAGTTTCTCAGAATGGTCTTGTCACAATTGATGGTCAAGGTTGTTAATTTGTCTTCTAGGCATTATGAAACTGCTGAAAAGACCTTTTGTAAATAAAGTATTAGGCAAAACTAACTGTGTTACAAATAAACATCCCTAAAAGTTTATCACTGTGTGATAACAGAAATTGTTTTCACACAGTGGATTATTCCTGGTGACAAATCCCAAGGAGAATTACTCTACCGGAAAATCCTCTTCCACAGTCAAATCCCCCACAGAATTTAAACCCACTGAAAACTTCCTCCCAACAATTCCACCAAACAGACAAGTCCACGTGTAAGATTGAGCCACCAATGAAAAAATAAGACAAATAAAACGAACTTTGTGTGGGGATTCTGGAAAATCTTCACTTTGTAAGACTTCCCCTCGACAGCTAATCCTCTGACACGTCCCTCTCAGTTGAAGATTATCCCCGTAGAGAATACCCCCGGCCACTAGTAGTGACCGTATAAAAATAAAAAACTTGCCAATCAAAAATACCACAATGTAAACGGTGAGCAAATAACATAATTTACCATTCAATATTCCCATTCCATATTCCACATTTCCAAAGTCATAGTTATTGGACCTTTCAATGCCAAACAAAATGGCAGTCTCAAAATTTTGATCGGCCGACTTTGGGGAAAAGGGTGCATGAGAGGGAACTAGTTCCTCTCCGATCTTCTTGGTTACTTAAAAAGCACACTAAAACTATAAATTTCTTTTAAATAAGCCCTCTCTCAATGTTTTAGGGCTATTGGTTCGGCACGATAACCTTCTGGGGAGAAAAAAAAAAAAAAAAAAAACGATCCTGCGTGATTATTTTCCAGGCAAAAAAAAAAAAATCCATATTTTTGCAGATGGGAGCTTAAAACCTCTACATTGGGGTTTACTAATATGACTAAATTGAAGGTAGGATTTTCAATAAGATTTCATGCCTTTATGGGATGTTTCCCATCTTTTTAAAAAATAAAACAAACTATCTCAGGCTCGTAGCTTTTAATGGGTAGCATTAAACTTAATACTTCTTAAATATTTGGAACTAGAACTAAAATCCAATTCTTTGCATGCATGTATTGATATCAAAATTCAGTTTTTTTTTAGTTTTTGTTACAATTGGACCGAGTTGCTCCTTACTGACAGTTCGTTCCCTCGAACTGTTTGATATAAAAAGTTTAAAAAAACCTTCATTGGCAAGACGTGCTGGTCCCAAATCCGGTGTATAAGGTTCAAGTTTACATGCTCCTGAAAAACCGGAAAAAGAATCAACAGGAACAACTTTTCGTTTGAGAGAAAAATGAAAGTTTGGGAGAAGCCTCAAAACATTCCTCATCATCACCATGCAAACCATCTTGAACCTCTGAAACAAATCTTAAATAAAAAGGGCATAGGACGTGTAAAAACGCTCAAAAAAAAAATTGAGTATTTGACGAAATTTGGAAATATTAAGAACAAAAATGATTCCTTTTACAACCTAGTTTGTTTTAAGAGAACGATAAATTTGAGAATAAAATATTGGGTAAATAATTTAATTTAAAAACAATATTTTAGGTACAGTTTGACCAGCACAAAAACTAAAATGTTGTAAAATACTAAAGCACGTTAAGTAAGTGAATTCGACTAATAGTCCAGGGATTTTCTCTAAAACAGGGTAAAAATCTCGGAATTTGAGACAATGGGGCATAAATTTGCAAATGCCTCTATTATGACACAGTAAAAAATATCTCCAACCCTTCCCGTTGGAAACTGGTCGCAAAAACAAATTTCATAGGTCAAAGGTAAAAATTGTTGTTTTGCACTTTTTTCGTAGATTTTATTTTCTGTGGGTTTTATGCCATCTGCATTTACTAAAATTATCGTATAAAACTAAATTCTCAATTCTGTTATACAGAAATCATACATTTTATCTGCTATGAGTTATTTTTAAATATAAACTTACAATATAAAAGCAAGATGGACAACTTTCATTAATTGTACTATTAGTTGAAGATACCATAAGTCGGAAATGATATTTGATTTACTGCAAATTGATCTATTTCATTCTTTTATAAGGTTCAATGGTAATTTGTATAAGGTAATTAAAGGTATTCAGTCCATTTATAGCGGACTTGCTTTTCAGTCAACTAGAGTATAAGTACATGATAAGTAAATATAACCCAAATAATGTAAAATATTCTCTTTCAAATAGTAAAAGATATTGATGATTTTTTGGTGGAGATTCCTAAGATTTCGAAAAACATTTACCCGCCTGAGTTAATTCTGAAACCTAGTCATGGAACAAGGTCAAGACAACCACAATTTAGATTTAAATGTTAATATTTCGAAAAATAATTAATTAGACTTTAGCAAACATAATAAAACGAACGATTTCGATTTTGAATTAACTAATTTACTGCTCCCAAGAAGTAAATTACATTCAAGCATCACATGCTCAACCCTTTACCAAAAATTATTTAAACATAAAAGATTTTTCAATAATAATACGGATATTAAAAATAGATGTCAAATTTTACGGCATAAACTAATCTTGAGAGGTATTTTTTTACGAAAAAAATATTTCCACAAGTTAAAAAAATTAATTTTCAGAAAAATTCACTTTTAGGGAAATACACAAAAAATAATAAAAAAATAGTCAAGGACACATTAAGATAATTTCTTCTTTTTTATATATTTGGCTAGAGAAATAAACTAAGAAGTCTATTTTAAATCCCATTGAAAGCTTTTTTTCGTATATGACTAAGAATTCAATGATGATAAGACTATTCAAGGAATCACGTCCATCTTCAATGATAAAGGGGAATGGGAATCAAACAGTTTATGTAAAGAACTGTAAGTAAGGAGCAATCCGGCTCGATAGTAACAAAAAATCTAAAATCCAGATTTTTGATACCAATAGATACATCAATAGAATCAGATTTTTATGCTGATTTCAAATATATAACTTTCATTAAGTTTAGTTGTACCCATCAATTAAGTTTTTTGCCTAGAAGAAAAGATCACTAGATTGCAGCTTGTTTTTTTGAAAAAATGTGATGTTTTTTTTTTTTTGGTCGTTCGGTTTTTCAGGGGTAACCGTATCTATCCATTAGTCCAAGAATATAGTTAGAATGCTAATCTTAAAATGTAATCAGTATTTTTTGATTGTGTTAAGATTTCCTCTACAAATCATTTAAGAGTCATGTTATTCCCATAGACATAATCATGTGACTTCAAAATAGACTATTCAAAACAAGAAAACTACTGTACTTCAAACTTTGATTGTATGTTTTTGGAGAGAAATCAGCAAAATCGAATCGAAAGCAAAATCGAATCCCTGTAGGCATAGCTCTTACACCTTTTAAATGGTTTGACAAAATAACAGTTAAAACATTTGAACAATTTTTGAGGAGAGGGGGCTAATAGAAAGGGCAAGGGAAGGAGAGGCTGGTCGCCCTCCAATCTTTCTTCAATAACTCTTCTACATACCTTAAAAGTTTCAACCAAATACCCAAAGTCGTTCAATATATATCATTGATATTTCCGTTTCACAACCAGCAAGGACAAATGATGTTTTGGTTGTGATTGGTATCCCTTTCCACATTTCCAAAAATTTTATAGTAATACTTGAAGCTTTTTTGAAAATCCAGGATCAAACTTGTCCTCTTTTCTTGATTAAAGACCTAATATGTTAACAATGGGCAAAATTAGCAGACCTTGCACCAGGGACTGGTTGGGAGGAGGGGATTTCCATGCTGGGGACAAAGTTATTTTACCTTTGCACTATTTTGAAAAAAAAGGTCATATTACAAATTTAATAGGATGCATGTGGGAAAATAGACCATGGGAGGGGAGGGGAATAGTTGGAGGGGGTAAATAATAATAACTACCATCTTGACCAGTCTTACAAGTAAAAAAAGTCATTCCAAAAACAAATTTATTGGAATTACAAAAACTTTTCCAAAACTCATTAAAAATGCCATCATATCCAAAAAATATGCATTTAAAAGTATTTGAAATTAAAACTTCAAACTGGCAAGAAAAAAACATGGCTTTGGGTTGTACAATGGCTTTTACTTTAGTATAGCTGAATCATTGGACTGGTTCTGGTAATATTTTTACCTAATTTTCTAAAGCCAAGAAGCAGGACATCCCCCTGAGCGTCCGCATCCCCCCCCGCCAAGAAATCAGCAAAAGAGGGTATGGGAGGGGACTGGCAGCCCTCCAACCACTTTCAAATACCCCCTATAAACATGTCATGAAAGTTTAAATTTAATACCCTCAGTCGTTTTTAAGATACTGCAGATCCACTTTTTGACAAACTGGATGTACAAATTGCCTCTTAATTTAGTTTAAGTACTCCTCAACAGTCTCCAAAGTTTCACCATAATACCCTAGACCATTTCAGATACACCAACAATCAAAACTTTCCCCTTTAACAAATGATAAACCGTATATTCGTTAATAATTTATAAATTGCACAATTTACAATCCGTCCCCTGGGGGAAGTGGGGGAATCGAATCCCAGTAGGCGTAGCTCAAAGACATTTTAAATTGTTTGACAAAATAACAGTTAAAACATTTGAACAATTTTTGAAGATAGGGGGCTAATAGAAAGGGCAAGGGAAGGAGAGGTTGGTCGCCCTCCAATCTTTCTTCAATAACCCTTCTACATACCTTAAAAGTTTCAACAAATACCCAGAGTCGTTCAATAGATATCATTGATATTTCCGTTTCACAACCAGCAAGGACAAAGGATGTTTTGGTTGTGATTGGTATCTCTCTCCACATTTCCAAAAATTTTACAGTAATACGTTAAGCTTTTTTGGAGATCCAGGATCAAACTTGTCCTCTTTTCTTGATTAAAGACCTTATATGTTAACAATGGGCTAAACTAGCAGACCTTGCACCAGGGACTGGTTGGGAGGTGGGGAGTTCCATGCTGGAGACAAAGTTATTTGACCTTTGCACTATTTTGAAAAAAATGGTCATATGACAAATTTAATTGGATGCATGTGGGAAAAGAGACCATGGGAGGGGAGGGGGATAGTTGGAGGGGGTAAGGAAAACTACCATCTTGATCGGTCTTAAAAGTAAAAAATCATCCCGAAAAATAAATTATTGTAATTACAAAAACTTTTCCTAAACTCATTAAAAATGTCATCATACCCAAAAAATATGCACTAAAAAGTATTTAAAATTAAAACTTCAAACTGGCAAGACAAAAACATGGCTTTGGGTTGAAAAGTGGCTTTTACTTTAGTTTAGCTGAATCATTGGAATAGTTCTGGTAATATTTTTACCTAATTTTATAAAGCCAATAATGAGAAAATACAAATGCGCATCCGCCCCCCCCCCCCCCCACTGTTGAGGTATTCCCAAAACTATTATTATAATGATCAATTTCACTTTTTTTTTTCAGTAACATTGTATGCTTCTATGTAAAAAACGAAGAAATAAAGAAAAAAGGTCCTTCGAAAACATACAAGCTACACATAAGCTGGTTTCATATATTGCAATTTCCCATTCCATACAAGTGAATTGAAAGCATATTGTGCAAAAGAATACATAGAAGCAATATTCAAAGAAAATCAAGCAGAAAAAAGTTCAATTTATATCAAGTTATTTTGATGAAAAATAATTAAAAGTTTCATGGTTTGAGCAATTATTTAAAATACAATATTCAAAATAAATGTATTGGAATTATGGTAATGTTTTTTGTTCTGCAAATGTTGGTGTGCAAGCTATAAGCTATCCAAATAGACCATTTTAAAAAATGGTATCGTACAATTAAGACAAGAGATAGTAGTTGGTCTGCAAGACAAAATTTTGGCTGTACCATGACAACCTCTAATTTACTGGTAACGTCCTTTTTTATAATACCTGCACACAGGGAAGAGAGAAAATTATTCTGCTAAAGGACTGAATCTGAGAGAAATTTGTTCAGATTAATAAGTCTTTAGCATCTAATATCTTCTCAACTGAAACAGCACATTCTTAAAGTACTTCCATCAGAAACAGCATATTCTAGAAGTATTTCCATCACATTAAACAATTGCTTAATTTAACAAAAATTGGCAATCCATTTAAAACCCATTTATGTGCAGAATTACCTTCAATTATTCAACTTAATTCTAGCCCCCTTAATTCTTCAAGGTTAGTTTCAAGTATTTGTATGGTGTCACCTTTGTTTCTTTTCACAGAGGAAAACTAGAATAGCAAAAGAATAAAAAAATTTAAAAATATTTACCAACGCAAAGCAGTTTTTGTTCTATTTAAGAAACCCAATTGGATAACTCACCATTTTTAATAACTGAAGATGCCAAAGGGATAATGACTTCAGCTATATTTGGAATTTGAGGCAAGTCCATAATAGAATCTCAGAACAGAGCTAATGTCAATTATGAAACATATAATACTAGGATCAAGGGTTAGATATTATGAATCAGTTTTATCCAAGAATGTATAAGCAAAAACCACCTGGAAAAAGAAAAGTTAAGATGACGCATTTCAATAAGTTCAAAACCATTTTTCGTAATACACTGTCAAGCATATGTTGACCTCCCTCAGCAACCAAAAGCATTATAAATATGCTCAATTTTAATTACTATTTGTTGAAATAAAGTGGGTTAAATTTAAAAAATGTAGTTTTTATATAAGTGTTATAGTGTGGAAAAGATGTTCAATATACAAGTGATATTTTTTCAAAAAGATTGAAATTCAAAAATTGGGCCGAGTACACATTTTTACAGCTGGTTCAACTGCGTTGCCATTTTTTATGCCTCTGGGGATTGAATGACTCCTTGTGTGTAAAAAAAATTGGGAACAAAATTTTCAACTAAATGTCGAAGGGGGGGGGCTGCTCACTTCTAAATACATTCTTCTTTGTGTAAAAAGTTTGGATTGTGTCCCAGTTTTATATGAATAACTCCGAAAGATAAAATCTTTTTGACTGGAATAAGAAAATTATCAACGATTTATCAAGTGACAATTATTCCCAACCTTATAGAAGTGAGAATTACAGAAAATCTGAGAAACACGTATTGGGTCTGAATTTTCCATTGAATTCTATTCTAGACTATGAAAAAGCAAAGAAATGCTCCAGATACTTCCAATACTATTGATATACCTTATGAACAATTGACAATCTATTTAAAACCCACTTAATACCAGGCCTAAATTGACTTTAGGGTGCAGCATGAAACTATAGCCAGGTTCTAGGATGAAGACTCAGAAAAAATTGCAATGGTGGCATTTGATGTTCAATTATAACTTTTTGTTTTTTTTTCTAGGCATGTATATTTTCTATAAAACAAAAAATATTACTTAATTATAACAAGGTATATGGTTATCTACTCAACATTCTATTAATGGCAAAAAAATCCAAAGTAATAAAAAAAACAGAACCTACGAGTATATTCAGCTTTCAAAGCTTTGATCAAATAAAAAAACTTAGTTAAAATAAGAAAAATAAAAATTAAAACATAGGGAAGAGAAAGTGTATTTAGACACAAGTGGATAGATTGGAGGAGATCATTGGTGTTACTTCCACACTCCTCTGGATTATGATAAATCCTTGTTTGGTAATTTTAATTAAATACATAGCCTACCTTTATTCCCAATTTCAATAAAAATATAAACTAAGCATCCTTTTTAGCTGATTTATCTAATTTTTAAATACATCATCTTGAAATATCTAACAGTAAGTTTATTTTTTGAGGAATTCCTCTCTTATTTCTTTCATAATATTAGTTACCATCTAATTTTCAACAGCAAAAAAATATTTGTGAAAACAAATTTTATTACAAATATTCTCTTTTGAACTTCAAAACAAACATTAAAATTATAGTATAATTTTGAACTGGTGAGCTTTCAGCAATTAATATCGTTAGTCTCTACATCGAATTTTCAGTTTAATTTATTAGTTCTTTTTAAAGTTGTTCAAGACGCATATAGTTTCACTAAAAACAAGAATTCGGATGCTGCCCCCTTCCTTAACTGTAAATAAAAACCTGAAGCCCACTCCGTCATAGGCGCTTAATTGAAAACGAATTATATTACAAATGTTTTCTTTTCCAGCTCTTACAGCATTGAAAATAAAAATAAAATTACAGTGAAATAAATTCTTGAACTGATGGATCTTTCAACAATTAATATCATGATACAATGGATCTTTCAACAATTAATATCATGATACATCAAATATTCAATTTGATGTTGTTTATACTTTCCAAGACTGTTCAAGACGCATGTAGTTTTCAGTAAAGCGCCAATGACGCAGTAAGTTTAAGACTTATAGTGAGAGAAGGAGGCAATACCCAAACTCTTGTTTGTAGTGATTTTTGTTCGTTTCAAGCTTGAAACGATTTAAGTTTCAATTTAAGTGCATATTCAATTTAAGTTTCACTCGTTTTAAGATTTATTTATTCCTAAACATTAATGTCTAGTGTATGTTTGTTTGCATTGATTGTTTATTTGATTTCTTTTCATTTGAAGTTTCATTTATAATTAAATAGCAACATATTTTTTTCGTTTTAAGCTTTATTTTGATATTCACTAAAAGCATTACTCGCTTTATGATCTATTTATTCATTTATATTATTACTTGTTGTATGTTTTTTGCTATGATTGTTTATTTAATTTCTGATTGTTTTTGGTTTCATTTATTCTTTCATAGTAATTTCTGATCGTTTTGAGTTTGAATTTCAACAGGTATTTGTATCTGCTGAGCTTAAGTTTAAAATCGCCTTTACTTTTCTTTGAAAAACTTATTTTTCTGAGTTTTTTTTTTAAATTTATTTTTGTTCGTTTTTCATCACAAAATGTTTCACGTTTTCAAAAATTCCTTATTTCAAAATCAAACTGACAAAAAAAATCAAATGTTCATCAAAGTATCAAAACTGGTATCAAAATAACAATACCAAAGTTGAAAAATGGGTTTCTGTCAACCCCAGAAATTTTATTATCTGATGTTTGAACTATTTTTAACAAAATGGCTATCTCAAAGTTTTTATCGGATGGGTTTGAGGAAAACAGAGCAGGGGGGGGGCTAATTGCCCTTCAGTCTCTCTTGACTCTTTAAACATGAACTAGAACTTTCTATTTTCAATCAAATGAGCCCTTTCTGAAGTTTATATGAGAATCCCTTCTATAAGAACTATAGATACCCCCAGAGTTTAACTTACAACACCTGTCCCTGGGCCTGGGGGAGTGTGTCGGAGTTTTAATATCTGATGTTTGAACTATTTTCAACAAAATGGCTATCTCAAAGTTTTATCGGATGGGTTTGAGGAAAACAGAGCATGGGGGGGGGGGCTAATTGTCCTTCAGTCTCTCTTGACTCTTTAAACATGAACTAGAACTTTCTATTTTCAATCAAATTAGCCCTCTCTGAAGCTTATATGCGCATGCCTTCTTTTAGAGTTATAAATACCCCCAGAATTTAACTTACAACACCTGTCACGGGGCCCGGGGGGAGTGTGTCGGAGTTGTAGTATCTGATATTTGAACTATTTTTAACAAAATGATCATCTCAAATTTTTATTGGATGGGTTTCTCCGTCCGATAAACCCAAATGCGTGAAGGGCGAGAGGGTCTAGTTAGCCCCTCATCTTTTTTTACTCTGAGAAAAAGAACTAGAACTTTTAATTTCCATTCAAATGAGCCCTCTCTGAAGTTTATAAAAGAATTCCTTTTATAAGGACCATATACAGCCCCAGGATATAGCTAACAATGCCTACTCCCAGGGCCCTGAAAACTGTGCTGACGCAGGTTTTTTTATCTGACCTTTGCAGTATTTAAAAAAAATTGCTATTTCACAATTTATATTGGATGGGTTTGGGGACAAAAGGGTGTGTTGGGGGGGGGGCTAGTTGCTGTCAAACATATTTTGACTCTTAAAAATTGAACTATAACTTGCAATTTCCAATCAAATGAGCCCTCTCTCAAGTTCATACGAGCATCCCTTTCATAAGAACCATCCAGGCTCCCAGGACAATAGTTACAACAGCTACCCCCTGGGCCCTGGGGGGTTGTGTCGACACCGGAGTTTTTGTTATCTACTTTTCGAACAATTTTCAAAAAACTTGCTATCTCAAAATTTTTAGCAATTGGTTTTGGGGAAAAAGAGTGGGGGCGGGGGGATAGTTGCCCTTATATCTCTTGACTTTAAATCGTGGACTAAAACTTTCAATTTCCAATCAAATGAGCCTCAATGAAATTTATAGGAACATCCCTTTCATAAGAACCATACATGCCTTTAGGGTAAAACTTAGAACGCCTTCCGCCGGGCCTTGGGGGGTTGTCCTGACACCAGAGTTTAACTTATCCGACCTTTGAACTATTTTTAACAAAATATCTATCTCAAAATTTTCATCAGATGGGTGGAAAAAGAAGGCGTGGGGGGGGGCTAACTGCCCTTGGATCGCTTTTGACTATTAAAAAGTTACTCAAACTTTCAATTTCCAATCAAATAAGCCCTCCCTGAAGTTTATATGAGCATCACTTTAATAGGAACCATATATGCCCAAGGGCCTAGCTTAAATCACCAGCCCCGGGGCCTTGGGGGGTTGTGTTGACACCTGAGTTTTTGTTATCTGACATTTAAACAATTGTTAACTTAATGGCCATATCGAAATTTTTCTTGGATGCATTTGTGGAAAAATTCAGATTAGGGGGCTAGTTGACCTCCAATCTCTTTTGACTCTCAAAAACTGAGCTAGGACTTTCAATATCCAATCAAATGAGCCCTCTCTAAAGTTATTACGAGCATCCCTTCCATAACAACCATATATGCCCCCAGGGCATAACTTAAAACGCCTGCCGCGGAGGGGCTGTGTCCGCCTTTTCCTTATATGGTCTTTGAACTGTTAAAAAAATGGCTATTTCAAAGAGTTTTTGTTATATGATCTTTCAACCAATTTTAACGAAAATAGCTATCTCAAAATTTTTATCGGATGCATTCGGGAAAAAAAGCATGGGGGGGAGGCTGGTTACCCCTCAGATATCTTTTGACTCTTAAAAAGTGATTTAGAACTTTCAATTTCCCTCTCTGAAATTTATATGATCATTCCTTCCATAAGAACCATATGTGCCCCCAGGGCATAATTTATAACCCTTGCCCTAAAGACTGTGGGGGGGGGGGAATTTCCTGCTCAAAGATATAATTTCCAGAACTTACAACTATGTTGAACAAAATGGTTATCTCAAAATTTTGATTGGATGTGTTTGGGGAAATGGTGGGCTTGGAAGGGGCCTTCCAATAACTTTCAACTATTAAAAAGGGCACTAGCCATTTCAATTTTCAATCAAATGAGCCCTTTTTGAAGTTTCTATGACAACGCTTTCTATTAAAACCTTATATGCCCCTAAGTCATAACTTACAACCCCTGCCCTGAGGGCTGTGGGGGGGGGGTGTCATTGTCAAAGACCTAATTTCCTGAATTTCCACGACGTTGAACAAAATGGCTTTCTCAAAATTTTTATTGTATATGTTTGGGGACAAGGTGGGTGAGAGGGGGGTTAGTTCTCCTACAATCACTGTCAACTATTAAAAAGGGCAATAGCCCTTTCAATTTCCAATCGAATGAGTCCTTTTTGAAGTTTCCAAGACAAAGCTTTCTATAAATATCTTATATTCCCCCAGGGTATAACTTACAACCTGTGCCCTGAGGGTTGTGGGGGGAGTGTCCTCCTCAAAAGCATAATTTCTATCTGGAAATCAACTAGGCCTATGTAAAACAAAAAGGCTACCGCAAAATTTTGATTGGACATGTATGGATAAATGGTGGTTGCAGAAGAGGTGTTAGTTGCCTTCCAATTACTTTTGACCCTTAAAAAAGCACTAGAACTCGATTTCCAATCAAATGAGCACCCTTTGAACATTTTTACGACAACCCCTTCTATATGAAGAACCTCTGGAAAAAAAAAAATAATAATAGTAATAAAACATTAGAGCAGTATGTTCTTTACAATAGGCAATTCTATAGCATTGTCTCTGATTAGTTACCATCTAATTTTCAACAGCACTAGAATACTTGTTGGGAAAACTGTTAGCTAGTTGTTTTGGTAAATTTTGAGAAGATTCCATAACTTAGATGGGGACAAAGTGAGCACACTATTTGATACTTTTTTTAATGGGTCTTCTGAATATATAGCCTATATTGCTGTCACTCATAAGTCAGATTTAAATTGATTAAATGCATGGTAGAGAGACACCCAGTTACTGACACTGCTTGACAAAAGTAGTAAAGATACAAACAATACCACTGCATCCCTTAATTCATTTTCCTTTCTATTATAAGCCATTACCATGTTGATGCATACCCCCCCCCCAGTTATAAAAAACACAGCCTTAGATCAAATATTTCTTTGTTGTCTATAATGATATGATCTATTATATGTTCAATGTTAAAATAATTTTTTAAACTGATTTAATGGCACCCAGAAAAACCACTGTGTCTAAGTGATTACAGTAGAGTTACCAATTTCAAGGGAATGAGGGACATAAGGGAAGTTCAGTGTATATACACAGTTCAGGGCATATATTTGACCAGTAGAGAAAGAGAGGTGGAAAAAGCAAATTTGCAACAGAAATGAAAATAATGTTGGGATTCAAGATAAAAATCTGATTCTGAGGATATGTCTGTTTCAGTGAATCAAGAATTTTACCGAAGATTAAGGGGAGAAAGTTGGACAGTCAGAAAAGCAATATAATGTTTTGAAGTAGCATTAAATAAGAAATCTATAGGTACTTCTTTTATTTTTTATTTTTTTTTAGCTTCAGAAGCAACTTAAGAAAAAATGTTGCCTGAATCCAAAATGCTACCAAGTGCTTTAAAAAAGTTTTAAAAGTTGTTGTCAGTACATCATTCCTATTCTCCAGAAGGAAACACTATAAAATTTTGAAAACCACTTTAAAATATTCTAAATTATAGCTATACTTTACCCCCTTATGGTTAATTGAAGCCTATAGATTGAATTGATGGTTATATATGCACTGAATTTTCCTGAATTGAGAAGAAGGGGCAAGTAAAATTTCATCTGCAATGCAAGTGAATGTTTTATTTAAATTAAAGATCTAACTTTTCAAATTAAAGAGGCCTATGACATTTGGATATAGCATTAAACAATAACTCTTTTTGTACTCCTTTTATTTTGTTTGTTAGACCTCTGTTAAGAAGCAAGTTCAGAAAAGTTGTTAGTTATTAGAGTTGGTATCAGTACATTATTTCCACTTAACAGAAGGAGACACTACCAAATTCTGGAAACCACTTAAAAAATTTTTAAAACACATACTTTACCTTTAAAATGGTTAAATGAAGCCATTAGCTTGAATTGTTAGTTATATATATACTGAATTTTCCCGAATTCATGGGGGGGGAGGAGTATAATTAATCTTTGAATAAAATGAATGTTTTATTAAAAATCAATATAAAAATTTGAGTCTAAAGATAAGGGTATTTTGTATCTATCTCAACTCACAGTTAATTAAAATATTAACCTTTTGGAAAGCTATTCACAGAAATTTATAATAACCTATTTCCTATTGGAAAATAAGAAGCCTATACTAATACCTAGGAGGTCATGCATAAAAAATTGCAGCTTACAACATAATTTAGCTAGAGTGAGAGTGAATATACCAATTGATGCTCTTTATTATGCTCTTTCATAATTCAATAATTGGCTTTTTTATGCTCTTTAATAATTCAATAATTGCTTCTGCAGCAAATACCTTTTTAAGCCCTTAAAGGACTCAAAACACCAGATAGTCACTAGGTTGACACAAGTTTTGTTGTGATGTCATTTTTAAGGGATTTTTGGCTCTTTATAAAACATAGCTGAGGTCTTAAGCAGGGTTCCTCAAGGAACAGTTTTGGGACCTACACTCTTCAATGTATATATTAATGACGCTCCAAGAACCATTACAAGCAAGCTTAGCCTGTACGCCAACGACTCGAAGCTCATTGGTCCTGTTGGAACTCAGCAAGGTGTGACCTCAATACAGTCAGATCTTGACAGCTTTGGCGAATGGGCCAAGATATGGAGGCTTGAGTTTAATGTCAAAAAGTGCAAGGTTCTCCATTTTGGAAGAAATAACCCACGATGGCAATACTTGATGTCAGCAAATGCTGGTGTGAGACAGCCACTCTCTGAGAGCCCCTCTGAAAGAGATCTGGGGGTCGTTGTAGACGAAGACCTTAATTTCAACTGCCACACCCGAGCTGCAGTAGCAAAGGTGAACCAAACTCTCAGTCTCATCAAACATACAATGACAAGTAGATCCCCTGCAATAATCACAAAACTTTACAAGAGCCTGGTGAGACCGAGATTAGAATTTGGAATGTGTGTCGCCACGCCAATTAATATAACAGACCAGATGGCTCTCGAGTCTGTCCAAAGATGGGCATCAAAATGCATAAAGGGGCTCAGAGACAAAGAGTATGAATGCCGACTGCAGAGCCTCAAGCTACCAACTCTGACATACCATCAGCAAAGAGGTGATATGATAATGACCTACAAACTGCTCAAGTCTGACAACAAGGACCTCTTTCAGCCTGCCCAGTTGTCAAGAACCAGGGGTCATTCAGCGAAGCTTTTTTGGAAGCATGCTAATACAAGGAAGAGGAACCATTTCTTCTCCAACCACATCATAAGTCTTTGGAACAATCTGAGCAAAATGACAGTGATTTCACCATCTGTTGACAGTTTCAAAACAAATCTTGATAAGGAATGAGAGACCAAATTATGGCTCATGCAATGGGATGAAGCTGATGCCCTGCAGTCCCTATCATCACTAACTGGCGTACACTGGACTCGTCCATATCGCTAGCAAGTGCGATTTAAGGTAATTCTACAAATTTGTTTTCTAAGTAACATTTTACTTATAAGTCTAAGGATAATAATAATTGCACTCCTAAATCGGCTGCAAATGACATTTTAGATACAAGTAATGCCACTGTATCCCTTATTTTATTCTGTTTTATATTATAAGTTATTACCCTGTTTATGTATAGACCCCTCCTGACTGATCTAGCACACAACCTTAGATCAAATATGTCTGTGTTGTCTATAATCATGAGATCTATTAAGCCTAGGTGTTCGATGTTAAAACAATTTTAGCATATTTCATGGCACTAGGGAAATCACTGTGTCTAGGTGATTGCAGTGGAGTTACTGAGATTAGACATCGCTTTAGGGTCCAAATAAGACTTTAAAATTACTCTTGTAAAACTAAATGACTGTCATGTTTGGAAATAATGTGATACAAAAAGCACTAAGTGGTGCATTCATCTTTTCTCAATGCCAACAATGAAATTATCTCTAAATTGACTGCAGTTTAAATTGAATTGTGCAAAATGGCAAGTAAAATGTGATTTTCTGCATATTATGAAGAAAAAATGCTTTTACTAACATTTTTTGTTTTGGAGAGTAACTGTGAAATAAAAACTTTGCTTTTTATTGGTTCATTAAGTTTTAGGGCAATATGTAGAGCCACTGGTAAAATTTTCAACATAAATTATAAATACATTTCTATTAAAAATTTACTTTACCCCCCCCCCCCCCAATAGTCAAATACAACCCATAATTTGTATACTTGTAATGAATTTTCTATGGTTTTGATAAAGTGTTAAATCAATTGAGCAACACAAGGATTGGAAAGAGCAACATAAGGATTGTTCAGTGTATATACATTGTTCAGCACATATAATTGACCAGTAGAGGGAGGGATGTTGATAAAGCAAATTTACAACAGAAATAAAATTATGTTGGGATTGAAGATAGAATTCTGATTCTAACAATATATCTGTTTCGGTGAATCAAGAATCTTATTTGATTAAAAAAGATATCTATAGGTACTGCTTTTATTTTTGTAGGTTTAGGAAAATTGTTGCCTAAGTCGAGACTGCTTTAAAAAAGTTTTAAAGTGCTTTAAAAAAGTTTTGAAAGATGGTGTCAGTACATCATTCCAACTCTGCAAAAGGAAATCACAATAAAATTCTGAAAACTACTTTAAAATTTTCTAAAACACAAACTTTACTTTTCAAATGGTAAAATGAAGCCAATACCTTGAATCGTTAGTTATATATGCACTGAATTTTCCTGAAGTTTGGGGGGGGGGGGTAGAATGGCTAGTAAAAGAAAATGAAAATATATTTAAATTAAATATCAAACTTTGAGTCTAAAGAATAAGGGTAATTTTTATCAATAACAATGTTAAATAAGTCGAAAAATTTACCTTTTTCCAAAGCAATTTAAATAAACTTACAATTGCCTACTTCACTTTGGTAAATAAGAAGCCAATACTGATACCAAGGAGGTCATGCATAAAAATCAGTAAAGTTAAAACTTATAACACAACTTAGCTAGAATAAAAGTGAATATACCAATTGATGCCATTTTTGATGCCCTTTAAGGACTAAAAACACTCCATAGTCACTTAAATTTCAAAAACCTTTCTGAACAAAAATTGCTATTTGGAGCTGATTATTAAGAATCTGTTAAACATGCAAAAAGTGAAGTTTTGTTAAGGATAATGAAATAAAACAAAATAGGAGTAAAATATAATAGTTTATGAATATATTTAGGCTATATATTTGCACACTAGGGGGGGGGGGGGGTGTAAAGCAGATTGCAACAAGCCATTGGCTTTTTCCTTTATTGAATAAAATAAATATATTAAATATGGAACCAAATCTATGTAACTTTTTTTTCCCTTTCAAACCCAAAAACTAAAGTTTAAAGGACATCCAGCACATGGCTAATATGGGAGTAAGTTTATTTGTGATGCAAATGAATGTTATATTTAGATTGAGGATGCAATTCTGGGTATATATTTGCAAATTGTGGTGGTAAATACTCTATGAATATAGGCTACAGGTTGTAAGATATTCATGAGTTTCTTAGAAAAACTGGAAAAACAAGTAAAGAAGCAAAGAAAAAGGTTCTCACCCTGCATAATGTGTTAACTAGGATTATTCTGCATATTATGGAGTAAGAATTATTTTCTTAATATGTTTTCTTATGTCCAGCAGGGATCCTAGGCTTGCCTACTGGTTGGCCAACTAGCTAATTTAAAGATTATATACATACACTGTCAAATTAGCCATTTGTTGGTATCCCAAGTTTAAATCTTTGTCATGGCGTGAGCAACACCATGCTATGCAGCAGAAGCCTGTTTTTCACTAGCAACTTTGAGATTTTGATGCAATCTTTTTAAAGCATATATATTGGATTGTTAAAAATAAGGTGGTAAATATCTACCAAATCATATTTTTGAGTTAGCCTAGGACTAAAGTGAATAGGGCCTACACCATTCAATGCTTTTTTTTAATGCTGATTATGAATAGCCTATAATAAGCATTTCTATCGGAAATGAATTTCAGCCCCCCCTATATATGCCAATTCAGGGTTAGGTATAGCCTATACAGGGGTGGGGGGGGGGCTGAAATTCATTTCTGATAGAAATGCTTATTATATTTGTAATCAGCATAAAAAAGGCATCAAATGGTGTATTCACTTTATTCCTAACACAATAATATGATTTGGTAGATATTTACCAAAAGATAAAGGTAAACTGATACACTAAGATATTAGACACATGTAGATCCTTGGCCAGTCTCAAAAAGTAGCCTATAAGCTAAATTAGGCCTAGGGTAATGCTAGTAAAGGTTTAATTCACAGTATAACAAACCTACTGGATGCAAATAACTACTTTACAACACATAGGCAAAACTTACTGAAAAACCTAAAAAAAATCGATCAATTGAGAACTCAAGCTTTAAATTCCAAAAATCAATAAAAATGTCTGCCCCTATCCGCCATGCAGTGTGGCCAGATCGTGAACAAAAAAGTAAGCCGCAGCCTTTGAAAAACAAGCCAAAAATAAGCCAGACAATTTTTTGCCCAAAATCTAACTTTACTTTTAATGGTGTCCGAATCTTAACGTCCGTTTTATAGAAATACTCACCACTTTTCAGGTCCTTTGATCCTACTGGCATTATCCACCTTTCAATTCATTCCCTGGTTTGCGGAAGTTCAGTTCCAGTGTAGAAATTATTTTGAGGCTGCATTTAGTAGAATTGCGATAAACCACTACCCTATGTGGAACTCTAGAGACTTTACAGAAATTCCCGCGCGCTATGTTCAGAAAATACTCGACCGTGCTTACTTTCCTGTCCAACAGTTCGGGGAAAATTATTGACGAGGACGCCCACCGGCTTGATTTCTCCTGTGTAATTTCGAGCACTGTCCGTGTGTGCGCTGCAATTTCTGTATCCCATAATTTCACGGAATCGGACCTCTGATTATTATAATGATACTCTGTGACCCAATGCGTTTTAATGTCAACATTTCGATTCAGTCAATGTTTCTTTTTGGCACAATAGAGTTATTACCATAAAAAATTCTTAAATTTGTGTCCCAGCCCTTATGTATTGTTTGGAAATAATTGTGCATTCATTAATAATGACCTTAGCTCACAGACAAAAACAAAAAAAATCATTATGTCAATTGTTTATTATCACATAGATACACAAAACAAAAATCAGATTATTGGATATTGTCACATATAGATTCATAACATTATGGAAATCACTCTGTGTAAAATCAAAGCTTTGGACTAAAATCCTTTTCCCAATGTTAAATGCGATGCTAAAACGCCGTTAAAGGGCTATAAAATGTCACAAGGAACACAATCGTGCTTTTGTCTTTATCACAATTTCATTCCAGGGTTATAATTGGCTATCACAAACCGCAATACATCCCTGGAACCTAGAACAAATAAGACTGAGTAAAACCTCAACCTTTAGTCAATGCACTGACAATTGGATAACCCATAAAATCTGAGCGGAGGTGGAGCCAATTTGAGAACTGGCTGAGCACTGAGTTGAGGACCGTCTACTTTCCCTCATCGCCGCCACGCATTTACAAGGAACAGACCGTAGCAGGCCTCCAGGCGTGTATGATAAGTGTAATCAAACACTTTCACTTGTTCTCACTCAATTTTTCTTCTCCGGGGCTGTACTGCGAAGAGCTAGTTGTTGAGTTAACGAATTGTAATGTTCCGTGCCAGCTCCACCTCCGCTCAAATTCGCCGGGTATCAGCCATATTTTATTCGACTCCGCATGGTTGTAGTATTAAGATAGGAAAACGAAGGTTCCTAGTCTTTGTTTGTTCTTGCTGGGACGGATCTCCAGTTTCCTGTTTGATGAGCTACATTTTCACAAGGTTTAAACATCCCACTACTTTAAACATGGATGGGAAGTATCGTGGGCCATACTGGGAATGACAGGCATTATAAATTTCAATACTTTTACGTAAGACAAACTAAGAAGTGAATTTTGTTGTTGTGCTACGAGAGCCAACTCACTCATCGATTTCAGAAGTTTAGAATTTATCATAATTATATTGACCTTTAGCACATGACGGCTCTCTAAACTCTGGCTGCGAGTTGTTCAGTGACTGCATACCATTTTAGGCGCTTTATGATGGGAAAACTAAAAAAGTGGAACAAGGATGCATCAGGAAAAAAAGAGGTTTGGGGGGGGGGAGCTGGCTACCCACCAATATCTTGGTATGATTAAAAAGTAAACTATAACTTTCAAATTTACAATCAAAAGAGCCTTCTCTGAAGTTTATATGAGTATTCCTTCCATTATGCTTAATGCCCAAAACCTCCCCCCCCCAAGGAAAAAATTCATACATCTTTCTCAATAGCAAATACTTTATATAAACAAT
>NC_142808.1:54384090-54403262 GCF_049724085.1 Artemia sp. Qi Xiang Cuo
ATTCCTGCCAACCATAACCGCGGCAATTTTATTTTCATACATAGCACTACTCACTTTAATATGTTTGCCTTGTATACCATACAAGAATAAGACCTTCGCTATATCTGTTCTACCAGCTAAATCGAATGCTTGCTCATAATCTAAAAAACCCAAGGAGTAAAGGTGTTTGATATCTCAGGCACTTCTCAAGTACTAACCTAGAGTATAAATTTGGTAAAACATCCTCAAGCTAAGCTAGATCAGGCTAAAACTTCTTTAAATAACACACCCATTCTTATCGCCTTTCCTATACATGGTTTAATTAGGATTTTCCAAATATCACGAGGTACTTTCCCCTCTTCGAAAATCAATCATATTCTTCAGCAACGTATTTCTAACCTCATAGCCACCTTATTTGTGAAACTCATTAACCACAGTATCAGCATCTTGGGGCTTGTGATTTTTAATCCGCCTAGTACTCTGACTATTTTTTCCTCTCAAAATAAATCTTCCTTCACATCCAAAATGTCACAAACTTTTTCATTTTCGTCTATACCATTTCCTGCGGCTCTGTCCTAGCTTAGCATAGTCTAAAAATGTTCAGCCCCTATCTCTTTAACTCTTTTCTTATCATTAATTTTGTCCCCGTCCCAGTTCATCCTGGAGTTTACCTCTTGATAGGTGGTTACCCTTCTGAAATTTCAACTTTAAATAAACCCTAGACACTGCAAGATGGTGATTTATACTTTTAACAGCAATAACAGCACTCTTGTATATCCTATATCTTGTATTGATCCTGTCAATCCTCAATTTACAGTGTCATAACTAATAAGGTTAGCTGTCTTACCATTACGCAAATACAATGTTAACTTATGAGCCATTTTATGACCAAATACTGTCTTGGTTAGAGATACGTTATTATACCTACAAAATTGCAGCAGTCTGTAGCCATTGCAGCTATCTTGTCAAACACTAAATTTACCAAAGCTATGTTATTATCATCAATCCCTATTTCTACCGACCTGGGCGTTAAATTTTCCTAATAAAAAATAATAGTTATACCACATACCGATTATATTTGTAACTATAACTATCAATAAAATTCCCTCTGAGTCCCTAGGAAATCCGTCAGTCAGTTCTAAAGGGGCATATACTACTATGCTACTACTACTACTATGATGCTCCGTCCATTTTAGTCATAAAATGAGCGATAAATTGTCCATTATTAATACCGTCCCAATCTAAATAGGAATTAGCCGCTTCCTTATTCATCATATAGAACTATTCCCTACTTATCTACACCATCCTTTCTGTCTGAGTAAATAAATTCTATATCATCTAATTTCAATTTGCCCTGGGATATGAGTTTCTGAAGTCCAGTTCAAAGTGTCTGAATTTGTCAGTAAAAATATTGACACGATAATTAATTTTTAACATTGTAACACTCCAAGCTGCAATTCTCATATTTTTGAAATCATTGAAATTATTTTGGTCTCAGGGAAAGCTTCGGTCATGGAACACAATTTAGCAAATAGAACTTCGATTAATAGCAAGCGTGCAACGGCCAAAAACTCAAACCCTTTTCAGTTCTCGTCAATAAAGATTTCAAAAACAAAGGTGAGACTTACCTACACCAAATACCTTATTCTTGGCTACAAAACATTTACAATTGGCATCAATTTTTCTTGAAATTCGCCTTTAAAAGTGAATTAAAATTTTCCTGTCCTAATAACCAGTTTCCATTAGTGTTCCCATTGAATAAAAAACATTAAATGGTTATTATCACAATGATATAGAGATTCATATTTATGAGATTGAATTCGAATAACAACTACGTCCCTCTCTTGAAAAATGACCCTCAGTCTTTTCCTCATTTAAAGTTTCTTGGTTGTGCGTGCTTTATGAATTTCAATCAGAGCAGTGGAAGATGTCTTCACATTACATTTTGAAATTATGAATACTGAGTCACCTAATTAAGTGAAAGCAAATTGGGATCTCTCAAAGTGGTTCTCTGTATTAGTTTCTCTTTAACTGAGAGAAGCACAAAAGGGGAAACTACGGTGCTTCTCGTCTTCAGTGATCTTTTTGTTCATCGTAGAGGCTGAGTGGGGATTGAATTTCCCTGTGAAAGGTTTTCCGCAAAGGCTAGTCCAATTGTTCGTTTTTTAATTTGGTCGGACAGCACTTTTGAAGGTTTAAGGCTCCTTTCAAAAACTTAATATTAATTTATTTTAAAAAATAAAATTTTACTATTAAAAAAAACTTCTAAAATTGTTACCATTCCTTAACCATATAAAAATTGTTTTTTTTTTTTTTTTTTTTTTCATTCGAGTTTTTTTAAAGCATTTCTAAAATATGTGTTAATATTGGTCGGCGACTATTAATTACAAATTTCCAGATATTTTTAAACTCATAAAAAAAAATTCAAGCAGAAGCAAGTCTTACTTCTTTTTCGTTTTTATATATATTTATTTTGTATATACTACTTTATACTTTACCTTTTCATTATAAAAAATTATATTTTATTATTATACTTTATAATAAACTTTTTCATTGCCTTTATTTCATACTCTTTTTTTTATTTATTTTCACTATCTTTAAAAAAAAATGTTCTCGATGTCCTGCTACTTATCGAAAGGCGTTGAAACATTGACCGTTTCTTTGCAAAGAGAAACGAAGAAGAAGTTAGAAAAAGTACCACGTTAAAAAGAATACACCGTTTCACATAGTTTAATTAGAATGAAAAAAAACAAGTTTTTATCAAAAAAAAGTAATAAGAAAGATTAAAAATTAAAAAATAAACTTAAATTATAAATTATTGAAGGGGGATTACTATTCTTTTAATTTTCACTTAGTCAGCATTCGGTTTGGATTGGTTGTTGCTTTTTTTCTAAAGTTTCTTTTTCCTATCCAAAGTTCCTTGTGCTTAGGAGATTTTTCTTCAATAACTTTGACAAGAAGTTGGACTTTAGATTAAAGAACGAGCAGATGAGGAGAAAGCCCTCGTCAAAAAGGTATATTTTTCTGTCAGTTTAAAGATTTGAAATTGCTCGTCCCTTCCTGTTGAATGATATTGTTCAAACTCAATCAAAATATTGTATTGAGTAAAAATTCTTTAAACCCCGCTGGTTCTTGAGCTTCATCTTCCAACTTTTCAGCTTTTATATTCAAGTATTAGAAAGTTTGATTGAAGTAAAAAAAACTTTCCACAGAAATTAAAAATACTATAAACATTGGAGATGAACCGTAATTTTTTTTAAGAAGAGCTTCGTATTATTTTTACTAGGAAAGTTTTGAGTTGAAGACGAGTAGTTTTATTTATTAGGATGGAATATGTGTTACTTGTAATATTCTAAGTGTTTCAATCAATCAAAACCTCTACAGTATATATATTGCATTAATGTTGTTTTTTAATGTTTGACTACATTATAGTAATATAAATTTTTTAAATACATTGGAACGTCTTCTCCTCCCTCAAGTCAAAATTACATATATTGAAAAACCAAATCTAACAACTTAATTTCATCATCTCATTTAGCCCTCCCCCCCCCCCAAAGAACCTACCTCACGGTCGGTGCAAATAGTGGGCACACGCGCCTTTTTTCCCTCGGTGCCAGGATGCAAGGGAAAGTAATATCTACACAAAGAAGTATTGTAGCATTAGAATGGGTACTATTATCCACCACCACCACCATGTGCAACTGATACAGGCGCGCACTACACTTAGCCCAGAGAATCAAGAGTAATCAAATACCAGTTACAAGATACAACGAAACACCACTTAACCAAATTCATTTTCTAGTCATCGGGAGGTTTAATGTAGTATAATTGCAATTAAAAAAGATCCTCTGAAGTATCTATCAAAATATTTCGTATCCACGTACAAAATGCCACATCGCCCCAGCTTCATGGTAGCTCAAATGCACTTATGAAGCTTGTTTATTATTTTGTTAAATATAAATTAAATGATTTTTTTTTTATTCAAAAAAATTTCATAAACATTTCTGTACAATAAGAAGGAAAATGTCACGCTATGCCTCAATGATTCTGTCTCAGTTTAAACTAAATGAAATGAGATAAATTCCAACACCCCCACGGTTCTTTTCCACATTTATCTGAAGGCTTTTTCAGAGTTTACACTTTATGAGAGAGACATCACTTTAAAGATTTTTAGCATAATTGAAATCTATTCAAATAGCTTTTGCTTAAAATAAATTCTTAAGTAATTGAATAATGAATAATGTGCAAAATATATAAAATGCCTTGGAATAAGAGACGAAAGTAAACCCTTTTATATAAACGATAATACGAATAACATATTTCCTAAAAACTCTACCTCTTCTTCTTCATCATATACCTCCTTGACTTTATGCGTCCTTCTTAAAAATAATCGGTGTTACAATTTCCTCTAATTTCTCAGAGTATATACATAATAACAACGTTATTCATAAAGCTACAGCACCTACCGCCGCTCTAGAACTCATGAAGGACGTGTCCTCATCCTGATTCGTCAATGCTGTATAGAAGGATAGATAAATCTTTATCCCATGTGCCTATATAAATATTCTCCAACAAACATTTATTTTGCAACTTTATTATATAGCAACTCAGGGAGTACTAAACAATGAATCTAATTTAAGAAATTAAAAGAGGAAAAAATTGATTTTTTTTGGAAGTAATTTGACTGAGGGAGGGAATTTTTTGGGGATGATACATAAGGGAGGAATAGGTGTAAATTTATTAAAGGGCAAGTTTTATGGGGCTTAATATATTGGGAGAGTTTTCAAGTGCAGATATGGCACACAAGGACCATTTTCTGTAATCTATTTGCTTTTTAATATAGAACATATTTTTTCACAACAAATCCTCCTTTGTCCGTCCGCATCTTGAATATACTTCTCCGGTTTGCAGTGTTTATAGTTCTTTTATATGCTATTCTGCTTTGTTTTTACTTCAGAATAGAAATTCGGCCCAGCCAGGCTTGCGAGTTGTTTTTTAAATACATTTTATCTTAACATTTGCATTTGATTGCGTTTGCATTTGCTTAAATATTCTTTTCAGTAAATAAATATTTTTTGAATATTTGGAAATTTTAGAGATAAGCAGTTACATTATTATGCTCTAGCTGATCGACTGTCTATGAATGAGCAAATAGGCGATCAAACTTTTCAATTGTCACTCATTTGACAAAATTAGCTCAGGTCTCCATTAAATTTCCCTTCTTAAAAATTATGCTGTAAAATTTCTTTCAGTAAAACACGAAATATCTTTTAAAAAATATATAATTCTACTGACTTAAAGACGAAGAGCGAATTCACATGAACTATTGGCCTTGTAATTGTAAATCCCTACGAACTATTATTCTTGTTGTTTTATATTTTAGTCTTAATCAAATAGTGTCCATTACACCCAGTAGAACATGACTATATCCATAGTTAAGAGTTAAATGTTCGGGAAAATTTGACATGTCTCTCAGTCAAAATATAATAAATTTTTTATGAACACCAAAACAGCTGTGTATAAACCCGTGACACTGAAATTGTAAGCCTCTCTCCGGTCCCTAATAACAATGCAAAAGATAAAAATTTTTAAAAGGAAAAGAGCATAGAATGATGCTAATTAATGCACATCCTATGATAAAATCAAAATATATAATTGTCCGTCTACCACAATTAGTTCAGTTTCAACCTTCAATCAAGTTTCAAAAAAAGCTTATCCCCTCGTTTATATCCAAGTCGCCCCCAAGTCCTCAAACAGTATCAAACAAATAATGCACTTTTGTTGTCAGAATCAATGTCTACGATCTTGTATCCTACGTCGCCTTTCTGGCTCGGTCCTGGCTCGGTGGGACTGTGCCGGGTTTGGAATTCTGGGTCATGGGGCGCGGGTTCAAACCTGGGCGTAGCCAGTTCTTTGGTGTGGACGCAGGTCAGTCTCGTGACTGAGTAAGCTTAGTTAGCGTCACCCCATCTCTAAATGAGGATTTAGAGAAATCTGGGGAAGGTAAGTAGGAAGGGTATGCGAAAGCACGGGGTGGCTGGTCCCCAGCCCCCCATTGCACTTCCTGTCTGAAGGGTCATGAAAAAGAGATCAGCACCGCAAGTGTGGACCTTAAGATTCTAGTGCCGTCATACTAAATACTTACTTACTAATTCGTCACGAGCCATTGGTATCACAGTGAGTGTCGCTCACCCTCTTTATATCTCCAAAAGATAATTTTAAACTTACGTCTAGACCGTCTTCTTCTTTTTTTAACTTGCTCGTCTTTCATGTGAAGGTGAGGTTTTTCCGCGACTGAAAAACACACAATTTATGTTAAGTAAGTACACACATTTTACTACCGTGCTTACCATGCTTTGGTAAGCGAATCCGTATTATTTTTTAAACAGATGAAACATTCCGAGATGGTAAGCAGGAGACATGGGCAAACAATCCCACCACCTCTTCGCCCCAAAAAAAGTTTTGTAGTTTTTTTTATTCTTTGACTATTGTACACTAAGAGTGTTTAACAACTTCACGAAAGACTAGAAACAAAACTTGAACAAACATAACCGAGAACTTGAACAAAATAGAAGTGCTAAATACAAGGACAAAATTAAAATAGGCGAAATTAACCACAGTTGCTTTAAAAATGTAGGGTATCCAGTTGCTTTAAAAATGTAGTCCAGAAAGTAAGCAAGAAGACATTTTTACCACTAGCCTAAGCCGTTACAAGGGATTATAGAACTAATTCGTTTTTTTAAAAAGATAGTCTTGAGAGGATTATCCGGTGCATATAAATACATAGTATCCTAATTAGAGGTCAATTGAAAATTTCAATCATGCGTTTCATTTCATTCTTAAGATATTTTTTTCTTTCTTTTAACTTGCATATTTATTAGTTTCAGATATTGAGATCAAGCACTTGTTACTATGCTAATATTGCCGTATATACACAAACAGAACTGATTAAAGGTTAAATAACCGATGGCAAGGGTGATTTTCTTCGTCACTCGCGCAAGTGCCAACTCTTGCGAGTTACCAAGATCTCATCGACGAGATTTTCTTCATTTAGAATTAAGCAAGCATCACAACTTATAGCATAACAAAGAAATAACACAGAAAATAACAAGGATACAGTAGGATTACCAAACAGATCTCTTTTCCAAATTTCATAATCACCGCTGTCACAGTTATATACTATTCACACCCTCCTAAGAGACAGTCCCTAACTCATGCAAAATGAATTTACTGATATGTCTTGCTGAAAACAAAGCTCCGGCAGAGACTTTGTGTTTGCTTTTAAAAGCAGAACTCACAAAAAGACGTGTTAGAAGATCAAACTTTAGTTATTATGTATTCGTTTTAAGTTTTAATGTCGCTAATTAATTTAAGTTAAAAAAAACTTGTTTTGTTTTAATTCGGAAAGTTTTTCAACGGATACACATCCAAGTTCGGGTCACTTTGCATGAAAAATTAAAATTGCTTTTAAGAAATTAATTTTAAAAATGCTTCTTATTCTAATTAAATATCTCTTGTGTTTCGGCAGGCGCTTTTAAAAAACTGGGTCAAACAGTCCAACTTTAGCGCAAAGAGTACGATATTGAGGAAGGAGCACTTCGTAATATATGAAATAGTTTCTGTTCGTTTTTTAAGAATCGGGAAATCTGGCTAACGCTCTATGAAATATACCCTCCCCCTTATGGAAAACTCCTCCGTGGATTTTTGATCGAACTTAAAGCTCACCCCCTCCCTTGTCAAAGTCCCTCCAGACAGTTCAGTTCTCGCTGAGGATCCCCTCCCTATAAAAGTGCTTGCGGGTGAGACAGTCTAAAAATTCTGCTTATTATTCTATAATTAGAATAATACTTTAACATCGAATTAGTTTCTCGATTACTGACGAAATACCCCCTCCCTTGGGAACTATTACCAGGAAATTATAATCCTCGGAAAAAAAAGACCCTGGGTCAGTCCCCAGAAACATCTCCACATGACAAATGTTACAAAATTATATGACCACTAAAAAGGATTTTATATATTACTTCTTTAAACTCCACCCCGTGTTACATTGTCCGGGTACTGTTCCCCCCCCTACGGGGCCATCCCCCCCAAAGAATTTATCTATCGACATCTGGTCCAAGCACTAACCCCCCCCCCCCAAGGACCTTGCGCTAAAATGCAGGGGGGTGGCCAGGTTAACCTAAATATCCCAATATTTTTTCTTTTAAATATAATTAAAAAATTGTCTATCTAAAACTTTTTAAAATAAAAATTTGGTTAAAAAAATTGAGTGTGAGTGTGACTAGTTGACCTCCAATCATTTTCCACTTAAAACGGAAACTAGAACATTTCAATTACGGTCTAATTCACAATATTATCATCGGCTAGTAAAATTAGTTATATGTAAACGCACCTTGAAAAAAAAAAATGACCACTCAAAAGCGACGTGACACCCGTAAAAACTCTATAAATTACATATTTATCAATATGAAGCATGAAAATTCGACTGGCGGGGTCTCTGGTCTACGGACTAGGATGGGGTTCTGTTCATTATTTGTACGGTAATTGTAGTGGATGTTTTTCTCATGTGCACACATACGCAAACTTTTGAGGGGGAGGGGGGGGGCTTACCCGGGCGACTCCGACCGAACAAGAGGAGAGCGCCCCCTCGGCCCCGGCCCAGCACCTATATCAAACCCAAACAACAAGAGGCCTGGTCCACGGCCTCACCCGTGTTGAACAGCTGCGGCGGAGCTGCTGCCAGTCGCGGCAGCGGCGTGCTGCGCACTTCAAATTAATTTGAGACAATTATTTTATGGGATGTGGGAGGAGTTTAAGGTCCATGCTTTGAAATGAAGTCTGGTTTTAAAAATTAATAAGAGGTGCGCAAACACAGAGTGGGCAGGGATTCCTTTTGCTTCAAGGGTGAGATTTTATTCAGCACCAGTTTTTTGAGAACATCGTGTGTTAGTTCTCGTCTTAACGGCTCCTATAACCAGTTTAACCCTGTCTTTGAACGAGATCAAGTAGGTGCGCCGCGTGAGTTGTACGTGCGCTAAAAATAAACGGTTGTTATTTTAGGTTTAGGGGGGGGGGGCCGTGGGCAGGCGGTATGAAACGGCCTAGTGTATAGTATTGTAATGATTCAAAGTTTGGTTAATGCTAAAAAAAAATAAAAAAAAATAGCATGAATATAATATTTTATAAAAAATTTGGAATATATATTTGAACATTAGGGGGGGGGGAGGGCCAAGAATAACATATATTAAACAAATAACCTCCCCTCGGGCCCTGCCCCCCTAAACCCCCAAAAAACAGCAGTTTAAATATAGTAAACGCAATTAAAACCACGCTTAGCATGACTCTAGCGGTCTCTTGAATTAACCCGTCTTCAGCGGGTTTTTTATAACTGGTTTCATTGTATCATATAAAAGAGTACGTTTAATAAATAAGTAGCGGAAAAGGTGCATAGGTTAGGGTTAAATTACGTATTTAATATATGGTACGCTCTACCCCCCCCCCCACCCACCCACTAATGTGTAAATATATAGCCCAAATTTGTTTTTGACATATAATATATTCATACCATTTTATTTCATTAGCAGTAACCAAACTTGACTTCTTTCGTGTGTTGGAGATAATGCACAAGAATAATATATATATATATATATATATATATATATATATATATATATATATATATATATATATATATATATATATATATATATATATATATATATATATATATATATATATATATATATATATATATATTCACCGGGGGCGTCGTTTGGGGGTGACAAGGGGGGCAGTTCCCCCCCCCCCAATAATGAGGAGGAAAAATATTATACATCCCATGCCCTTTGACTATCCAGATATGGACCCATCTTGCCCCCCCCCACCACCAATAAAAGTGCTGGAGATTCGCCCCTGATATTCATAAAAAAAAAAATTGACGTAACTAAATTCTCTCTAAATCATGCAGCACGATATACCGGAACAATAATCGAACAAATATAATAACTAAAAAATTTGGGTGATTTATTTGAGATTTCATAAGGACGTCTAGCGTGGTAAAAATATTAAAAAATGTCAGAGATAATGACATATTTGAAATGACATATACGAGGCGGTCCCGAAAGAAATGCGGATTTAATATTTCATTAACTCATAGTTTATAATTAGCCCATCTGGACTTGAAAGTCTGTGTACATTTGGCTTAAATATCTAGTTATGAATATAAGATATTTCAATCAAGTCAATAATTAATTGCAAGAAACAGAGATATAACATAAATGCCTTACATCACTTATATTAGTTTTAAATCTTGGTTCTATAACGAAAACGGACTGTCGAAGAAAAAGAGTAATTATTGATGCGTCTACCCGTCTAGTTTCCCGAAAGCAGTTAACAGAACAGGACCCGGGGCCATGTTGTCACAAAAAGTAAAAATCAGACAGGCTATAGACAAATAAGTCATTTTTAACCAAAAATTAAACTAATTAAAAGGTTACTTGTTGTATGAGGAACGCCTTGTTCCTACAACGTGTCACAAATTTGTTTGAAGGTAAAGGATGACAAAACTGATGAAATACAGAAAACATTTAGGGTACTTGTTAAGTATTCCAAAAACACACAAGAAGGGAAGTTAGGTTTAATCCTAATGACACCAAAATATGATACTTTAGTAACAAAATTATGGAAACGAGAAAACAAAATTACGGAAATCAGGCCGCCTAGAACACATAATATAAAATACCTAATTACCTCATTATATTCAATATTTAATTAAGATATAGCCTACCTGCATCGTAGTTTTTCTCACTAAGACTAAGCTAATTATAACCGAATGCAGAGAGACAAGCCGGTTTTACTCACATCAATCAGATCAATAACTTGAATGTTTTAGAGATATTCGTCAATCATTACATGCGGACAATACTCCACAAAAATTATTGAATCAAAAAGGATCCACACCTAACAGTCTCCTTTCTTTACTTTTCTATAACTCGACTCGAACTTAGATCTTCATTTTCCACAAGAGAGTATTGCCATTGTAGCGCATTATTTTAATAGCTGTAAACTAGTCCGAAAACACTCAAGTTCTTGATCTGATCTGCAGCACCAACCTGCCTAACACTAACATAGCTAGGCATGCTTCTTCTCCATACTAACGTATCTAAAAAACTCCCTCTTTACACCCTCCTAATAATTTCTAGTTTTCCTTAAATCCTTCCTTATGATAAGTTTTATTCTTCATTAGATACACATTCAATATTACATGTTATTATTTCCCCAAAGGCTCATTAGCTTCTACAAAGGGTCACGACATATGAATTGCTTACTCAGAGATGAAACAAAAGAAAATTTAAAATGATCACTTACTCACATACGAAGGAGAAGAAAAGAAAATATAGATAAAATGAAAACTATAGAAAAAATAGAATAAATAAACTAAATTAATTAATCAGATTAAATAAACTAAAAAAAATAAAATAAAAACTTAAACAAAAATAACATCTACGAAGCCAAAGAATTTTTTAATTTTTTTTAAACAAACCGAATGAGTGGCACCCTCGAGCCGATTCAGGCAACTTATTCCAAACAATATGACACGCCATTAGAGGATTAAAATCTGACTTTATGCAATGAGTAAATGGAGCTTGGAACATGATTTGTGATATAACGAAGATTATAATTATTTTTATTAGAATTAAAAAATAGTTGAACTCAAAGGGGCTGGGTGAAGCCACCATAAAGCTGAGAGGAGGTAAAGCTTGCTCACGAAAGAATGTATAGTGACCCAAGATCAAGTAATGCTATAACTAATGAACGATTGGTCTCCTGTATGAGGTTTCTATCTATATTATAAACCTTAGAAATTTCTTTCAACAGTGAAGGAAAAGTTCACATACACACAATTGGACAGTAAGAAACGTAAAATTGGATCAAGTAATGAAAAAGGATTTTCGAAATCGATCCTGGAAAAGATTGTCTAAGTTCCCTTAAAATACCGAGACTCCTGTATATCTTCATTTTAATAAAATCAATGTGACGTTTAAAAGATAGGTCTTCATTAACAAGAATGCCCAAAAAAAAAATATACCGGCCTTCAGATCTATGAATTATTCCATTTGGCTGGCGAATTTCTGATAACTGGAGATAAACCTGAGAAACACGCAAAAAAATCAAAAAACTGGACTCAAAAAAATTTAGAGTAAGACAATTAGCATCAAGCCATAAAATCACCCTCTCAAACAAATTTTCCAAATTCAATCGAAGCTCGAATTCGCAGTTTCCAGAAACGCGACGCGTGCTGTCGTCAGCAAAACAAACAAGAAAATCAGAAGAAGGCGAACTATGGTTGCCGCCAGGGACAAGGGAAGACTTAGAGTCACTAAGTTTACATCAATTAAGAAGTTTATACTTTTTTACAGCATAATATAAATCATTTCCATAAATCAAAAATAGCACAAGCCCTAAAACTGATCTATGGGGGGCGCCAAAATCGATTTGCGAGGGTAACCGGAAAAGTAGATCAACAGAAGTTAACCTATCCTTGAAATAAGACTGGAACCAAAAAAAATATACTCCCCCTGATTCCAAAATGAGACATCTTTGATAGAATAATTTCAAGGGTCAAGGAATCGAAAGCCTTGCGAATATCCAGGAATACAGCAGCCGAAATCAATCCCGAATCTAACGCAGAATGAATAAAATTCTAAAGGGTTCTACAGGCCTGTTCAATGGTGCTTCATTCGGAAACCAAATTGAAAGTCATGAAGAAAATTTTTAGATTTTAAGAAAGTAAGGAGACGAGAAAGCATAGCCTTTTCAAATATTTTACTAAATACTGATAAAATTGAAATTGGTCGATAATTTGCCGGATCATCTCTTGGTCCACCTTTATACAAAATAATAATCCGAGCACGCTTGAGAGCATCCGGAAAAACACCACATTCAAATGAAAGATTAACAAGTTTTGTTAGAGGCAATACTATTGAAGGAAGAATAGACTTAACTACCTTATTAGGGATAGAATCTGGCCCAGATGAAGACGAGTTTTTTAAGCCATTAACAATTTTAGTAATTTCACTTACTGTTACTGGCTCTAGAAGCATAGACTTAACAAAAGATGACCCGATGTATGACCTAAAGTCCGGCTTAGGCCGAGACAAAGCAACTGTAGAAGTAATATTCTTACCAATATTAGCGAAGAATGAAGTGAATGCCTCTTGGACATTAAGCTCACCCTCCACAGCTCCATCACTAATGACCAGACTCATAGGTAAAGAGCTAGATTGAGAACCGGGTTTAAGTACAGAATTTATTACCTTCCAAGTTTTACGAATATCACTGCCACAAGCAGCAAAGTTATTTGGATAATTCAGAGACTTGGCTTTCCTACACAAGGAATTATATATATTCCGGTAGATCTTGAATTGACAAAGATGAATAGCTCTTACTGAAAGTGTAGCGCATTTATAAGCTCTCCAGGTACTATTCTTCCTCCTCCAGCTTCTCAGAAGTCCGGACGTAATCCATTGGCTTAGAAGAACAATCCTTTTAGACCAATGGTTAGAAATGGATATTTCACAAATGCTGAAAATAGCCTCTTTTAGGATTCCATAAAAGGACTCAAATAAACAAGAAAAAATCCTTATCATTATCATACAAGCTCCACGGATTTTCCGCTAATTTAGACCCAAGAAGAGATAACTCTTTCTCACCGAACCTCACAGAATAGGAATCAAACACCTAAGCCTGGTTACATTTCCCTTGTTTAAAGTTGAATCGAGAATATATTGGAAAATGCTTGGATATATCACTAAATAAAATTGAGCTTTCCTTCAAACTAAGAGTAGAGAAGATATTGTCAATCAAAGAAGCTGAAACATTAGTTACTCGTGCTGGGATGGATGTAGATGGTAGAGTTCCAGCGACAAGCATGGATTACTTGACTTGACTTAAGGCTCCTGCCGAGGGTTCGGCGTAGAGAACGATGAGACTAGGTGCCTCCAGGTTGACCTGTCGCTAGTAGTAATCAATGTTATACTTTGCGCACTTTATGTTCCATCCTGTTTTATTTGCGGCCTACAGGTCATCACACTCTTTCAAGGAATATACATGTTTTTTTTTATTATGACATTGATTTTTTGTGTGTCAGTTGATTAGAGAAAGTTCGCGGTTTGTCCAATATAATAACTTGATTAGTCAGTTTTCTAAAAAAAACTTGTCATGCTACAATGTACTTAATTTAAAAAAAAAAACCCGATATAATGTACCGACACTGCATTCCAATTTTCATTATGCATTAAGACATTGTTTATAGTACAACATATATTTTTAACTTTTGAAAACAATGGATTTGTCTATTTTCAATGTGAGTACACTTTTCATTCTTTTATTCCCCCCCAAAAAAATAAAGACACACGTTTTACTCGTAAATTCAAATGTCTGAGGGACAGCCCCCCTCCCCTCCAACAATACAAAATCTTAAGAATATGACGACTGTATTCGATAGAAACGTCAAAGCACGATTTTTTTATATTATGTAAATAAAATCTATCCCTCCTAGGTATGTTTAAAAGTTTTAATGTTTTTAAATACAGTTCTTTATAATTAAGAAATAAAGCTTTTTCCTAACATGATGTATTTTTATGCTTTGAATGAAAAGCTTGCGTGTTACAAAGAGTGTGCGAGTTTTTTGGGGGGGGGCAATTTTTTGGACAATTGCCTTGAGTCAAGACTAGTTTGTTAAGAAAACCCCGTGTGGATGAGTTGAAATAAAATTTTTTAACAAGAAAGGGCTGAAAAGTGTTTTGGGGGAGATGGGTTGATTGGCAGAAGGATGTATTAGCGAATTTAAAGTGGAGGGCGAGTTGCTAGCGAAAAAAATCTAAGCTAATAGGGGTTTTTGACCGTAAACTCTAGTTTTTTGTAAGAAAATTATGGAAAATACAATTCGTTGGTTCAAAGGTGAAACTTAACTCCAGGTATGGATCGAAAAATAAACTATTTCTGTAGAATCTGAGCTAATAGGGGTTTTTGACCGTAAACTCTAGTTTTTTGTAAGAAAGTTATGGAAAATACAATTCGTTGGTTCATAGGAGAAAAGTAAGTCCAGATATGAATCAATAAATAAGCTTTTTCTTTAGAATCTGAGCAAACAAGTGTTTTTTACCATAAAATCTCGTTCCATGTAAGAAAATTATAGAAAATACAATTCCCGCGTTCAAATATGAAACTTAGGTCCATTTTCTGGTTCAAATGTGGGAAAAACCGATGTGAATGAGTTAAAATAGATTTTTTTTCATAAGAAATTTGTGTAATGCCTTTTTGGGGAGATGTTTTGTTTGGCATAAGGATGTATTTTAGTAGTTATTGAGGTAGCATTGTTTCAATCGAAAACCCAGTGGGTACGATTTGAAATACCATAAAATAACAATAACCTCCTGAACATAGTGTTGTAGAAGAGGGGTTGATTGGCAGAAGGATGTATTAGCGAATTTAAAGTGGAGGGCGAGTTGCTAGCGAAAAAAAATCTAAGCTAATACGGGTTTTTGACCGTAAACTCTAGTTTTTTGTAAGAAAATTATGGAAAATACAATTCGTTGGTTCATAGGTGAAACTTAAGTCCAGGTATGGATCGAAAAATAAACTATTTCTGTAGAATCTGAGCTAATAGGGGTTTTTGACTGTAAACTCTAGTTTTTTGTAAGACAATTATGGAAAATACAATTCGTTGGTTCATAGGTGAAACTTAAGTCCAGGTATGGATCGAAAAATAAACTATTTCTGTAGAATCTGAGCTAATAAGAGTTTTTGAAAATAAACTCTAGTTTCCTGTAAGAAAATTATGCAAAATACAATTCTCTCGTTCAAATGTGAAACTTAGGTCCATTCTCTGGTTCAAATGTGGAAAAACCCGTGTGAATGAGTTAAAATAGAAATTTTTAACAAGAAATGACTGAAAAGTGTTTTGGAGGAGATGTGTTGATTGGCAGAAGGATTTATTAGCGTAGTTATAGTGGAGGCCGAGTTGCTAGCGAAAACCCCGTGTGGATGATTTGAAATAAAAAATTCTAGCGACAAAGATCTTACCAGTGTTTTGGGGGGAGACGATTGTCGTGAAATTAGAAGTAAGTAATATAGGGAACGGGGATTGCGAGGTGATAGCGAAAAAAAATAACAGAGACGAGAGGTTTTTGGACGTAAAATATAGTTTTTTTTGTCGTAAAATTATTGAAAATATAAGTCTTTTTTTCTTAGGTAAAATTTAAGTCCAGGTCTGGATCAAAAAATAAACTTTTTCTGTAGAATCTGAGCTAATATGGGTTTTTGACTGTAAACTCTAGTTTTTTGTAAGACAATTATGGAAAATACAATTCGTTGGTTCATAGATGAAACTTAAGTCCAGGTATGGATCGAAAAATAAACTATTTCTGTAGAATCTGAGCTAATAAGGGTTTTTGACCATAAACTCTAGTTTCCTGTAAGAAAATTGTGCAAAATACAATTCTCTCGTTCAAATGTGAAACTTAGGTCCATTCTCTGGTTCAAATGTGGAAAACCCCGTGTGAATGAGTTAAAATAGAAATTTTTTAACAAGAAATGACTGAATACGGGTTTTGGGGAGATTGGTTGAGTGGCAGAAGGATGTATTATCATATTTGTAAGGGAAGCCGAGTTGATTGCGAAAACCCAGGTGTGGCGAGTTATAACAAAAAATTTTAACAAGAAATGTGCGAAAAGTGTTTTGGGTAAGATGGGTTGATTGGGAAAAGGATGTATTAGCGAAGTTAAAGTGGAGGGTGAGTTTCTAGCGAAAAAAAATCCAAGCTAATAGGGGTTTTTGACCGTAAACTCTAGTTTTTTGTAAGACAATTATGGAAAATACAATTCGTTGGTTCATAGGTGAAACTTAAGTCCAGGTATGGATCGAAAAATAAACTATTTCTGTAGAATCTAAGCTAATAGGGGTTTTTGACCTTAAACTCTAGTTTTTTGTAAGACAATTATTGAAAATATAATTCTTTGGTTCATAGGTAAAACTTAAGTCCAGGTATAGATAAAAAAATAAGATTTTTCTGTAGAATCTGAGCTAACAAGGGTTTTTGACCATAAAATCTAGTTTCCTGTAAGAAAATTATGCAAAATACAATTCTCTCGTTCAAATATTAAACTTAGGTCCATTCTCTGATTCAAATGTGGAAAAACCCTTGTGAATGAGTTAAAATAGAAATTTTTTAACAACAAATGACTGAAAAGTGTTTTGGGGGAGATGGGTTGATTGGCAGAAGGATGTAATAGCGTAGTTATAGTGGAGGCCGAGTTGCTAGCGAAAAAACCGTGTGAATGAGTTGAAAAAAAAAATTTAACAAGAAATGTCTGAAAAGTGTTTTGGGAGAGATGAGTTGATTGGCAGAAGGATGTATTAGCGAAGTTATAGTGGAGGGCAAGTTGCTAGTGAAAAATCTAAGCTAATAAGGGTTTTTGACCGTAAACTCTAGTTTTTTGTAAGAAAATTATGGAAAATACAATTTGTTGGTTCATAGGTGAAACTTTAGTACTGATATGTATCGAAAAATAAACTATTTGTGAAGAAACTGAGAAAATATGGGTTTTTTGTAATAAACTCTTGTTTCCTATAAGAAAATTATGGAAAATACTATTCTATTGTTCAAGCTTGAAACTTAGGTCAATTCTCTGGTTGAAATGTGAAACTTAAGTCCAGTTTCGGATACTCATAATAATGAGGAATGATGTTTATAATTAAATATTTTTTTTTTCATAAAAACAAACTATTTTTTTTTTAAAATTCGAAATTATTCAACTTTTTTTTTTTGTTTGTACATATCTTAAAATGACAAAATATTCTTACGGATCTAAAAATTGGACTATGTGATTCTCTCGTTCAAATGTGAAACTTAGGTCAATTCTATGGTTCCAATGTGAAACTTAAGTCCAGTTTCGGATACTCATAATAATGAGGACTGATGGTTCTAATTCAATATTTATTTTTTCATAAAAAAAAACTATTTTTTTTAAACTTCGAAATTATTCAACTTTTTTTTTTTTGTACATATCTTAAAATGACAAAATATTCTTACGGCTCTAAAAATTTTACTCTGTTATTGGTCAGAGAAACAAAGTGGCTTTCCCACCGGCGTTATATGTCCGGATATAGACACTACCTAATCTATTGCATGTATTAAATCAGTATTTTTTACTAAGTAGTACGATAAACACATAAGTCATATCTTTTAAAAAAGTGAAGTTGGAGCATTGTGATAAAGTGTGTTCAGATGTATATATTATTGTAGCAATGAATGAGGACAAGGAGAAGTATTCAAACTATGAAACAAGTAAAAATGGAGAGATATCCGAAAAGTTGGGTTGATCTAGGTTCACTTAGAGTGGCGCGCCACTCTAAGTGAACCAAGATCAACCCAACTTTTCGGATATCTCTCTCACTATGACTCTGTTTGTGTGTCATGTCTGTGCGTGTCTCGTCTCTATGTGTGTGTCATCACAGAGACGACACAGAGACGTCACTTTTTTGCAAGGTTTAGGAATTAGTGGGGGATCCCCGCTCGTTTTGGAAAGGTGTCAGGGACAGGCGAGCACCATGCATGAATTTTCAAATCGTGATTAATCCCAGGTCGAGGTCCCAGCGCCTGAAATGTCGGCCTTTTGCAAGTAAACGGTGAATTCAACAAGAAATTTTTTACTTACTTAGAATTTTGTCATAATTTCTTGACAAGAAATGGTTGAAAAGTGTGTTGGGGGAGATGGGTTGATTGGCAGAAGGATTGATACTTACTTACAATTTTTGATAATTTCTTAAATGAAATTTCTGCATTGTGTATCCACGAGGTGTATTCAAGAATGAGTTTGTTACTTGTTTACAATTTTTTCGTAATTTCTTAAATGAAATATCTGTATTGTGCATTCAGGAGGAGGATTCAAGAAACAGATTGTTAATTACTTATAATTTTTTCATAGTTTCTTTAATGAAATTTCTTTTTTGTTTATCCAGGAGGTGAATTCAAGAAAGAATTTGCTACTTACTTACAATTTTTTGATAATTTCTTAAATGAAATTTCTGAGTTGTGTATCCATGAGGTAACTTCAAGAAAGGATTTGTTACTTATTTAGAATTTTTTCATAATTTCTTGAATGAAATGACTTTTTTTGTGTTTACTTAC